>NC_044005.1:64295992-64455992 GCF_900496995.4 Aquila chrysaetos chrysaetos
AATTATTTGAGACAGACTGTAATTAAGCTCTGTATTCATACAGTGTTTGGAATAATGGAGCCCTGATCTTACAGGCCTGCTAAGTAAAAATAATAGTGAATACTTAAAAAACAAGAACAGTATTTAGGAAAAACCTGCTCGGATAATTCTCTAATCAAATACTGGATTTTCCAGTGCAGCCTCTGGGTGTATGGGAAGAATAGAAATGACCATAAATAATGTTTTATGATGGAATACCACATTATGTTTGGCAGAGCTACATAGTTAGTCATGAATGAACAGTGTAAATGAAGACTGACTGTACTTCCATACTATGCTATCTGGTTGTGGAACCTCTCAGTGCTCTTCATGTTGCAATGCACATACGGAGACCAGCTTTAGCAAAGCTGCTTTTCTATATCCGATGGAAAATGGCATGCAGGGGCAGAAAGTGGAAAATATCTCATGATTCTAGCCTTTGGGAGTCTAGACTGTTCAGCTCAATACAAAATTCTGCTAGTCCTCTAAGGCAGTATCTATATTGACAGCATCAACAAAGAAGTCCCTCCTCAGGCATAAACTTTCCAGTTGTCTACACCGAGAATGCCTGCTTTTAGACTCAATAGCAGTCCATATTGAACCTGTTTGGCTTAAGGGCCTGGTATGGTATCAACTGTACTCTACTGCTAGCACCTCAGCCTCCCTTTTTATTTAGGAGCTTGTTTTTGCACACTCTGGGCACAGGAAGGCTTCTTGCCATGATGATACAAGATTCTGTTCCTTAATTCTTGACCTGCAGGCACCCACTCCTCCCCTTCAGTGTCCATAGTTTGAGACAATCTCAGGAAGAGACACATGACTAATTCTGGATAAACTAGAGCAGTTTCTACAGTTTTGGTCAGTAAATAAAAACACAGTCTTACAGAGCCACAGGGCTCAGTCCAGATGACCTTAAATGTGATTGTAGTTACAGGGTTCTGTGCTCGCAAACTATACTATGTGCAGTACATCCTGTCACACACTGACTGCTGCTTTCTGTTGCTTTCATGAAAGATATGGTCTAGTATGTTCTATACAAATTGATTCAATTCAAAGCTGCTGAGAATGTATGTATAAAATGTACCCTCCATCAATTTAAGTAGTTCTCAACTTAAAAACCTATCAGTTTCTCTCTGACAGTATTCTGTTTTAAAAGCAAATTTATAGACATGCTTAATGCAGACTTTAATATCTGGAGTTAAAGACATTTTTAATTTAAGCTCTATTTTCTGGAGAGCAATACAACTTATTAAAGAGAGAGGAAAACACAAACCCTACAATTTAGAGGAAAGAGAAAATGGATTAGTGGAGTAATATTTGCAGTTGGTTTTTCAATATACTAAGACATGGCTGTCTAGGAGTATTACACAGAACTGAATTTATACCAGTTGCGAACATACAGCTAGTCTTTGTAGGATAAAGACTGATTGGCCCCATTATTAATATTTACACACCATTTTAGTTTTCTGTGTTGTTTTCAGATATTTACAAAATGGGTGTGTACTGTCATTAAATGATATTCAGCATGTTACCTGTTAAATCCCTACAGAGAACTTTCACCAAAAATCTAAAACAGTGTCTCTTTTTTAGGGTGGGGAGAGGTGCGGGGATTTCTTTTTTTTTTTTTTTTTTGCCCGAGGATCAAAAAAGCAAAACACATGGGATCTTTAAATCACAATTTGATACTGAATATTTAACTAAAAATCCATGATAGTTATCAGTCACCATTATAGTGCCTGGAGTTTAATTCTTGTTTAAAAATCCATACCGACTTACAACTTCTCATCCTTATCTCAGACATGATACTGTCATCCATTTTGTCCCAGATCAGAGTCATGTAATAACTATGGAAAGGCTAAGAAAAATCTATATTCTACAGGATAGTTTGGAATTACAATTCAAAAATCAAATGCAGTAAATTGAATTCTTGGTCTGATGCAGTCAGATAGAATAGTTCCTTATATTAATGGAATTATGAGTAATTTCAGGCAGGGAAAGGGAAGGGGAATACTGATTGTAAAGAAGTATGGTGCAAGTATGACTTAAAGAAGAAGTATGACTTAAAGGACTAATGAGATTACTTACTGGTAGCTGTGTTTAATTTCTTTAAATTACATTTTTTTCAGTGATATTACAACCAGACAATGCTGCTACTGATTTTGAAAATGAACATGTATATCAATTAGGAGAAAATGGTGCTACAAAAATATTATCTTGAGCATGATGTATAAACCAACATGCCCCACATAGCTCAGCAATATATGCCACAGACACAGACAGCACACACTTAGAGTGTGCATACTATTCTAGCATTATTTCAAACCTGCCAAATTAACCCAGACACTTTTCCTTCATTCCCTCCCTTTTCTTTGGATAAAGACTACGAAGAAATGTGAAGGAAAGATGATTACCCACTTACATGCACAGACATCTCTCTTGCACAGTCAGACCAGGAAGCGGGCAGACAACAGCTTTCACTGCAAAACCCTTAGCACAAAGATTTCACAAGCTGTAAGCCTTCATCTAATGAGCACAATTTGAGAAATGAAAAGAATCTTACCCCATTTTCTTCATGAACTGCTGAGCATACTGATTCAATACTGGATATTGCTGAACACAACAAAATATCAAGGCGTTCATGTGAGATACTCTTAACTCTAGCAAATTACACATTCTGTCATTCACCAGAGCGAAGAGTAAGAATGATTCTTCTAGACATTGTTTTTCAGGGCTTCTGACCAGGACTACACCCTCAATCCAGATCTTACTGCATCAGAACTGACAGTCAGATAAATTATAATGTTTTAAAACTTTTTCAAGGATATCCAGAATATGAGATGGATGCTTTATTATAATGTATTACACTACTCAACAATAAAACACGTTTCTTTTCCCCTTTACTAAAGCCTGCATTTCTTTTTTTTAAATTATGCCTTTTAGAAAAATCAAGATATTTGTTTGGCTGCCTGGATGTCAGACCAGACTCATTAAATCGCCTTATCTGATGATTGCTGGGCTGTGAACAGAGCCTGTTATTGCCAACACCCCTGCCCTGCTCAAATACCCTTGTCAGTGCAGTAATTGCCCTGCCTGTACTGTGATCATCTTCCACACCATCTTCCCTCATGGATCCACTCCGCTTTTGCTGCTCCCTGACAAGAACTAGTCATCCAACGCTTTTTTTTATATGCAAAAATCCTCATCTAAACTAGTTGCATTGAAACACCATCACCTCTCCATTGCTTATAAATGGAACTTAATGTGACTGACTTTTTAGATACCTAAAAGATTAACTTCAAGCTTTCTAAACTTAGGGGATATCGATCAATCCAAAGTCTAGAAAGGCAAAAGATTCATGTGCAAGTCATGTACCGTCTTTACAGAAGTGTGTTCTACAGCTCTACCCCTATCCCTTTAAATGGCTTATAGGCACTATTAACTTTAATCATTACTAGGATCCTGTTAAATCCAATTGAGTCAGAGATTAAATACATATACATAAGTTATTGCAGGATCAGGACCAAAATCTTCACTATACGAGTGAAAATGTCCTGTCCCATTTTTCTACAACTTTAGCTTCCTGGTTAATATTCAAAAATTAAACACTCAATTAGCTTATAAGCAAGTAACATAAAAACTATGCAGTAAATTTCTGCTATCAGCAACATGAACCATACAGGAATAATATCCAGCAAAAGTGGATACATGATGATTTATGGAAGTTGCCTACTTTTACTGCTGTATTAGCTACTAGTCCTGCAGTTAAATCCCAAGAAATGCACCCTTGGGGACTACAGAAACGTGCAAGTTGGTCATAGCTCAAATCTGAACCAAAACTAAGAAAGGGTGTTTTGTTTGTTGTTTGTTGAAAAGAAATACTATAAAATATATACTAAGTATGGATCTGTTCTCAAACCTGCTGAAGACAAAGAGAATCTTTTGATTGTAATGTGCTTAGGTATTTAGTACCATTCAACTCGATATACAGTGAAGAAAGATAACTTAAAAATGTCAGAATTACTAAAAATTTCTTAGACTCTTATGTGGTAATTAGTATAAGTATATAATAACTGAAAAATTATATATATATATATAATAATCTGTATATATATATAATCTGTATTATATATATATAATCTGTATATATATATACAGATGTGACTCAAGGGTTTATTAAAATTCATTATTTTCTGTATTAAAGAAATAGTATATTACAATTGTAATTAAAGATTATTATATGCTAGAAATAAGAGTCAGATATACACACAAGCTCATTTTTGCAGCACTAGTCAAGTTCTTATTGCTTAATTTATTAAATATACTGTTTTCAGTCCTTAAATAATTTTTGAACTTCCAAAACATTAGTCCAGAGGGGGCAGTACATTGGAGGATGTTATGAACACGAAGGAGGACAAAAGACTAAGAAGAGCTTAGAAATATTAGATTAATAGTTTGGGAGAACAGAAAGTGAGGTTGATCTGAACCGCACAATGTTACCCAGCAATACAGAATAAAGGGCAGTATTATTGTAAGAGATGAACAGAGAAGACAGTGCTATTCATAGCAGAACAGGCAAAAAGTTAAAATGACAAGGGAGGAAAGCCTAGGGGTGGGTAGAATCAACTCAGAAGTTTTCTACAGTTTGCCTGCAAGTTAGGCCCAGATATCCCATTAGAAATAGAAGAAGGAAAGGTAAGATTTCTCCACTGAAGATTTCCTGAGTGGAAGGGGAATCTGAGTGGGCAATGAGCCAGACTAGCTGATTTCTAGAGCAGCCTTGGTAAGGGGAGGAGCATTAGCAAGGACCCAATGCATGCAAGTGGTGCTCTGGCAATCCCTAAAGCAGTGGAGAGTCCATCGGGAATATTAAGCAGCTGGTACCTCTTGGCTGTTGCAAATTCTGCCAAGGCCAGAGAGTCAACACAGGTTGTTTAAAACTGGCTTTATACATAAAGAGTCGCAGCCTACTCTGACTTCTGTACCTGAAGCATGACTCAGAGAAACAGAGTATTTGTTGTGTTAGAATACATTTAGCCCCCTTACTAGTGACACAAGTAAACCGATATATTCAATATGATTTTCCCATTTGTATGATTTGCTCTTTAGTGCTCTTAACATACTTGAGAATCTTTATTTCTTCATTTGTATTCCTTTATTCCTATATCTAGATAGTAATAAACAATTTGGTGTTACTTCCAAAATGGGTTATTCTTGATACTTACTATAGCTTTTGTTTGCATTTTCCCCTTCTAAATAGCCTACACCAATCTGTTTTGTATAACATTCTTACTTCTTTACCAGAGAGCATTACTATTATTTACCCAAATACGGTTTTCCCTGAGTATATTGAAAAAATGGGAGAAATAGAAAACTGACTTTGGAAATTTCTCATCTTCGCTTCTAGAAAGACCTTTGAATATCCTGGCAATCAGTAAATTCTCTTCTAAGCCCGAGTTTAAAAATCAGAGTTGAAGATTCAAAACAATTAAAAAGAAGATCTATGTGTATAATACAAACTGAACTGAAGTGGTACTAATTCCACTGTTATTTGAAAATAAGGATAAGGCCAGGAGGACGCAGCGAAAGGAAGAATGGCTGAAGCTGAAGTTACCTCAGCAGGGAAAGTGGAGCTGTAGAACAAACATTAATCTCACAGTCTATACATTCCTGAATCTCCTTAGATATGCCTGTCTTTGGTGGGCCAGAATTGGAAAGATTCTGTACTGCCAGAAATATTGCGGTACAGTTTCACCGGCTGGCTGGCTGGCTGCTACTCTATCACCTCTTCTAGGTGCTTGTTTGCTCTCCTTCTATCTCTTTCCTCTTTTTTCTGTATTTATATTTGATGTCTGGTGCTACTGACACTGGGGTAATGGAATAAGCAAACCACACGCTCTGTCTTGCTAAGCCAAGATTAATTTCAGCATCTACAGCTCTACAGTGCAATCAAAGAAAAACAGCAAAAGAGCACGCAAACCCCATATTATATCTAACAGCCAAACCCTTCTGAACTGTTCAACTGTCTGGCCCTATGTCTGGCCTAAACATTTCTGGCAACTTAAATCTTATTCTGCTTTCAGGAACACCCTGGACTTGCACATCCCTTCCTCATGATTTCCAAGCTCATCTTGAAGTGTGACTGTCCCAGGCCTGCAACCATACAACAGTAAACATTTAGGACCAGAGGCCTGAGCTTCCTCAGCAGATGTCTTGTCCAGGGATGCATAGTATATGCCCCTGATTCACAGGGCTGAGTCTTCTGCTAAGTCCTGTGCCTAAGAGAAGTGAAAACTTTTTTCAAATATATGTAGTGAGTAAAACCAGCCAGCTAAAAGACTTTTGCATTCCAGGCCCTCCTCAGCTGGAGCAGTTTTGAACTCACTGTTTCTAATGTCCAGGAGGGCACCTCTCTCACAGGTAAAAGCCTAGGATGGAAGTCCATCTACTGAACTTTGACCAGTAGACATACAAAAGTTGGGCAAGGAAGATGGAAAAAAAAAAACCCAAAACCTCAAAACCAAACCCTCCAACAGACTCACCGCAGGATACAGCTGAGCCCCTCAGCCAAGATGGTGGCACCTCTGGGAAAGTGTATTTAAGAAAGCACAAAAAATGCCAGGCAGCAAGAAACAACGGAGAAAAAAGTTGAGAAACAGCAGAAGGAACACCAAAGTGAGAGAAAGAAGAGGGGAGGAGGTGCTCTGGGCACCAGAGCAGAGATTCCCCTGAAGCCCATGGAGAGAACCACAGTCGAATAGACTTTTTTCCTGAAGGACTGCAGCCCATGACAAAGCCCATGCTGGGGCAGAGGAAAAGTGTGAGGGGGAAAGAGCAAGAGAGAAACTGCTATGTACTAACCACAAACTGCTGTGGGGTGGGTAGTGGAATCTGGAGTGAAGGAGTGAAGCTGAGCTTGGGAAAGCAAGGAGGAAAGGTGTTGTCTCAGTGTTTGTCTTTACTTCTCACCTTCTGAACCTATTTTAGCCCATGACAGTAACTGGTAAGCAATCTCCCTGCCTTTATCTCAACCCATGAGCTTTCTCATCCTATTTTCTCCCCTTGTCCTGCTGCAGAAGGGAGCAAGCAAGTGGCTGGGTGGGCATTTGGCCTTTAGCCAAGGTTAACCTCCCACAACATGGAATTCACTTACTTCCTCTAATGAGTCCTCCGTTGGGAGGTAAGATCTGAGTTCTGGTCAACAGTTTGAGCAGCTGTCCTCACACAGCACAAAGGACTTTCCCATGCTCCATCCACAAACTACAATAAGGCTTAAATGCTTACTAACACAGTTGTTCTGGAACTATTCAGCAGAGCTATGTTTAGATACCCAGCAAAACACAAAGTCTATAAATGTAAGTGCCTCCACATAGATGACACGAGACTAGCCATCATCTGAAAGTCTTGCGACGGCTTGAAGATCACATAGAAAAACAAAAGAGCCTGTACACAAATATAAACCATTGTTTTCTACACAGAATTGATTCCCTTCATCACTTCTTTCACTTCTGCTAAATCTTATACACATTTCTCCCTCTTCTCTTTCCACTGCCTCTCCAGGTACTTCTGGAATATTTACAGAAGCTTTAGAAATGCTATATACAAATGAAACAGTGATACTATCAAGATATGCATGAAATGAACCTAAGTAACCATGTAATCTTCTTAGTGCGACCCTCTTCAGCTCCCACCCTCCCCCACTATTTGTTGTGCTCACTTGTTCTGTCATGTCTATAATTAGACTTGTATGCTTCTCCAGGTAGAAACCATGTCTTATTTGCTCTGTGAAGTCTGTAGCATATTTAGTCCTGGGTGAGAAACATCCTCCTCAGTCCATGATACTTTTCAGGTTTTCAAAGAAATCTTAATCTGTATAAAAAAATAAAATCTTTCAAGTCAAGAGCCACAAACTGTTGTGTTTGTGGGATTGTACTTGAGAGAAGTACTGCTACAGACTTCCTGATGTTTTTAACTCTTTTAGTAGACATCTACTTCCGCCCACAGTCAGAGATAAAGTACTTATCTAAATGAATTGCATCCTTGGTATTTACCAGAGAATGGAGAAAGTCCAAATTCAAGTTCTTGCTTTTCTTCAGTCAGTAACTGACATAAACAGGAAAAAAACCTATTACTCACTTTCAAGGGGCACCTGTTTCTCCTTCCACTGTCTTCTCTTATTTTGACTAGAAATTTTACTACGAATATGAAAGTGTCAGAAAAATCATCACATTTTCTATAAATGTTTTGCTATGGCACATGTCCCAGTAAAAAATTACATCACTGATGATTCCTGGACAGCTCTGGTGAATAAATTATAAATTATTTCACGAACAATAATACACTTGAGAAGAGTTAAAATATAGATAATTACTTTTTCTAAGTCCAGATCAAACCTTAACAACTTATGATTAGTGTGAAAACAGCCATGAAGAGCAGAAAAAATTATAGCAGGAGGGTGTTTTCAGACACAGCTTTGCTCCCTGTATTTCCTTTTTATTTGTTCAGACTGCTTCCAGTTCAGAGTACTTGCAGCATTTTGGATCTTAGAATGAGACATTTTGGTCTCTGTGTTCTGTCTAAACACACTTGCTTCAGATCTTAACGCAAGACTCTAGGTTTCACTGTTGCTCGAAGTGCCTAAAATTTCCTTTCTCGTTTAATAGCCCTGTTGTATATCATGCAATAGAACTTCAGCTTCACATCAATATTTAGTTAGGGCACTGTAAGGTTACACAATTGTTATCTGCTTTATCCACTTCTTAGAAAACATAAACTACACAGAACACCAATCCTTGCTTGGCTCACATTACAATAAACCCAAAAGAATCTCTAAAGATCACTGTTTGTAAAGAACTCTTATTTATTTTTTGCCTAAAAGACAGGAGATATGCTCCTGTATCACAGTGTTTCTTTATTGACCAATACCAACTCTTAACAAAAATATTAATGCTCACCTTAAACTATGCCTGCAGTACTTGAACTTTCCTTAGAGCTCTTCCTTCTAAGTATTGACTAGCATTTGATTTCTTCTAATTTAAACACCTTTGACAGATTTGCAGGCCCAAAGTTATATTACACAAAAAAATAATTTCCAATTTCCTAAAGGTTCATATTTGACAGGTGATTGACTTGCTTATCTTCAGAGCTTATAAATTGTTATACATTTTATAGGGCCTCCATTCCCTAGGCTCAGTAGACCTGTATTGCATCATTGCTACTGGGTTTTGGTACATTAAGCAATTGATGAACTATTTTAAAAGGTGCTTGCCAGAGGGAGAAAACCTTTACAGGTCTTTAGCCTTCTCTAGAGAAAAAGAAGGCATTACAGAGTGTCCTGTGTGTAACTATAAAGACCAGACTCAAATTTATGGAAGCTGAATTCAAAGAAAGTCGGGTAATAGGTTTATTTGATGTTTATTTGACACTTAGAAATAAAGCTTGGCCTCCTCTGTTTGGGGGTGAGAGGCAGCACTGGATATTTTGATATTTTTAGTAGAAAAAGAAACTAGTCTGTTTAAATGTGAAATGTGGACAGTAGTAAAATGAAGTCAGTGTTTTATATAGCAGCATGGTTAAACCATAAAATTAATGATATATTATTCTGCTTGTGACTTGAATATGTATAAAAGATAATGATTTAGTTACAAGCCTGATCTCTGGAGTGAAGGGATAAGGCAGTGTAGCTATGGACATGCTTCTGCATCATATGTCTAAAAATATGCCCCAAATGAAGTGCTCCTAAGGTAGGAGTTAATACATCTTTCTGTGATAAATCTGTGCTTACATATACATACTATATAGTACGTTAGGCTATAATTTAGGTTCTATCAATACTCATCAGTGAAGAATACTGTAGAAAATTGTTTTTCTCCTTTAATTCTTTGTAATTTGGCACCAGAGATAAAATCCCAGGGATGCTGTGTTCTGGTATGAAGTGTTCAAAAATCTCATATTTATAATTATTTTAATTAAAATAGGCAGCAGCCAGAAAACTCTCATCTTCTATGTTAGGATTTTACTCTAATCTCACAGTTTGTCAATGCTGTTTCTATATTACAACACTTAATTTCTTCAGTGCTGCTTTTATGGGTTAATTTTATAATCTTCAAATGAATTTACTGACAATAATGTCAAAATTATAATGGACAATCTGGCAGTAGAAGCAGTATTTTCAAAAGGCCTTCATTTTTCTAATAAATTATTTTAAAGTTGATGGGTTTCTTCCATGGGTTCTCTCGGGAAAATTATTCTAATAACTCTAAGTGGATCTGAGTAGCTGCAGCAAAAACCACTGAGGTTATATTCCTTTCCTTCATACAGTGCAAGGAACTTCTGGGGAACTGTAAGAAACAATCACAATTACTGATTTTTTTTGTTTGTTTCTGAGATACTGCAAAGTATTGCTGTCCTAAGGGTAATGCTGAAGAGTACAGACAGTACGGTCATTCTTAAAAATTGTAGTTCAAATTCTCCAGCTGATACCCTTCTACAAAATAAGAATCAGTCACATCAGAACTGTAGGCATCATCCCTTTCCACTAGTTTTCTTTTGAAGAGCATTATTATCTTTAATAAAATTATTACTATTTTGAGGACCATGGGAAAAATCACAAAAGGCATACCATAACATTTAAAGATGGAAAATCCACGCCCCTGTCAACACTAGTGGCTCTCATTTATTTCCTTGCCCATCTCACAGATACAAAATTAGGATTTGATTAGCATGAATTCTACATCTGTTAAAGCTATGTGCTATGAACTATTGAAATATGTAGACTTTGCATGCTCCTGAGTAATAAACCCATAGTAATTAAAATAGCAACCCTGTCAAATGTGGATAAACCCAAAGTTTACACAGGCAAACATCCTGAGTTGAATCCTGGAAAGGTGATCATTAGAAAACACAGCTCATCTTTGCCAAGATAATCTTTCCTTTACACTTGCAAAGAGGAAATTGCATGAATTAGGAAGAGAAACTACCCCAAAGGTATGATTTCTTCAACTGTGATGGCACAGACTATAAAAACAGAGGGTGTTGTATTTTCTATCTATATTTTTATTGCTGCTGCTTACAATATCACTCTGTATCCCCAAACTCACTCAGTAAATAATTTACTGAGCTGTGATACTCCAACTGTTTGGGCATAAATGGATATTGCTTTTTAGTATATTGTAAAACAAGAAAACAATTGAAAATACTTTGCATTCTCAGTGCCATATCTCATGGAAATACTAAACAAATGATCAACATTTGAAAAAATAAGATACTCAATATGAAACCAGAAATTAAGAGTACAACTGAAGATGAGTTCTGAATACAGTTGAATGAACCCCAACTATTTAGGTTAGCTGATAAGATAACTAGCTGGGTTTAGTCCAAACTGAATATGGAAAGAATATTAACAAGAAAGACAAACCCTGGAAGCCAATGTCTGTGTGAGTCTTACATTCAAGAAGTTATAAGGATACTGTTGTATGCTTAAAGGAATCAAAAGCATGTTCTGGATTAGGCCAGCTGTAGAGATTAAATCTGCAGTTTTGCTATAAACTGTAGAAATTTACACAATGTTATATCACTTGCACCAGCATAAAAAAACCCAAACACATGGTAAAATGAAGAATTAATTTGAGAAAGAAAGAGAATGGGGAAGGGAAACCAAAATTTTGAATATAGACTGTGAAAATGGCTGTCAGCAGAGACAAGGAAGAAAAAAGTCTCAGAGGATCTGGGATATAGTGCTGCATCCGTAACGGATTTATCTGACACAAAATTTGATCAAAGGGGATAAAGAGGATAATCCGAATTAATTCGGTCTTCATTCTATCTTAAAAAGTAACATCTTTCTAATAGTGACCGTTCTTATATCTGATTCAGTTCATATTGACTTAAAAAAATGCATCCATTCAGCAATAGCAAAGAAACCTATACTAAAACCAGAAATACTTAAGACTACCAGTATACAACTAATTTTCCAGTTGAACCTGGCAAGGGAAGAGAAGACTGAAAGAGTAGAAGGAATTAACTGTTTGTTCTGGGACTGTCTTCTGATTAGTTGTAATTTGTTCTGAAAAAAATAATTACATATACATTTTACATATAAAGGTTTACATGTAATATAGTGAGTTCAGTTAGCAGGCAAACATACTAGGGAATGGGTAGAAGGGGGATGCTACAGACCTGAAGGCCACAACAGAGCTCTATACGCTTCCTGTCCCACTGGGGTTCTGAGATTCAAATAGAGGAAGCATTAGACCTGTCTGATTGAGATATAGTAACTTAATGAATGCTTACAGAAGTCCAGAAAAGGTATCATCAGGTACTCTGTATATTCCTGCTACTGCCTCTATATAAAAAGCCCACTTTGTGTCTCAAGTTTTGCACATGTTAATGAACTGCTTTCACTTACAGTGGCATACCCACTTACAGAAGCCTATTGTTAGCCCCATCAGAGGGCTGAAGTGAGCACTGATTTGCAATGAATCAAAGCTTACCTTTATAATAATGCATTATACAAACAGTCACTCCTGCCTGGCATCTATCATTGAAATAAAAGTACTGTTGACAGCCATCTTAGTTTGGCTGATTAGAATTTATCCTTGGACAGCCCTGGAAGTTTTCTGTAAAAAGGAAAAGATAAACAACACTGTGCTGAAAATATTAATAGACATGTCAACATTATTGAATGTAAGAACACCATCTCTCTAGTTGGAGAACGTTACTCTTTTTGGTATTGACTATTACAAATTTTTGGGGTGATCCTCATCTGACATAAACCAGGAGGTTTTATAGTAGGCAGGTCCATGAGGGCAACCCCATTTGATACCGATTAGTTTTGAAAACTTTATCAAGCAAAAATCTTCTCCATTCACTGTTTCCTCTCCAAACTGACTATTATAGCATAGTCAAAAGATAGGCATGTAACTTTCAGGAATTCCTCCAAAAAAGGGAGTATTTTCCACTGTCCCATTCTAAATTTAGTTTTAGTAAATGGATGGAGAATGTTTGTAGAGACAGACCTCTTCACCAGGTCACATTCATCAAAGGAAATCCCTGACATCTAGAAAAGGAAAATGTCACACCTATCTTCAAAAAAAGGCCAGGGAGGAAGATCCAGGGACTTACAGACCAGTAAACCCCACCTCAGTCTCTGGGGACATTATGGGAAAAATCCTCCTGGAAGCCACTACCAGATAGAAAAAGGACAAGGTGTTTCAGAACAGCCAGAGGAGATTTATCAAGGATAAATCATACCTAACCAACTTTACTTTCAGTGATAAGAAGACTAGTTCTGTGGATGAGAGGAGAGCAGCAGATGTTATCTTGATTTTAGTGACTGTTTATCAGAGTGTCCCATAGCATCTCTATTGCCAAACTGGGAAGGTAATGCCTGCATGTCAGTGGTCTGCAAGGGAGAGAAAAAATTGGTTGGACTTCCAGGCTTGAAGAAGAGTGGAAACAATTCAAAATTTAGCTGACAGCCAGTAATGAACAGTATTTCTCATGGGCTTGATACAAGAGCCAAAGCTGTTTAACAGTTTCATCAGCAACCTGGATAGTGGAATGGAATGCACCTCAGCAGCTTTCTGGGTAAAGCCAAACCAGGAGAAGAGAGGTTAATGCACTGGAGAGCAGGGCTGCCATTCAGAGGGAATTTGGCAAGATGGAAGAACAGCCTGACCAAAACCTCATGAGGTTTAACAAAGGCAGATGAAAAGTCCTGCAGTTTGGAAGCAAAAACACCATGTACACTACAGATGGGTACTGACTGGCTGTAAGGAGGCTCTTCAGAAAAGGACCTAGATGTGCTGATGGACAAACTAAACATGAGTGTCCTAAAAGCAATAAATGCTAACCACATACTAGTCTGTACTAGCAAAAGTACAGCCAGAAGGTCAAGAGAAGTGATTGCTCCTGCCTACTGGGCAATCATGAGGCTACACTTGGAGTACTGATTCCAGTTCTGGGCCACCCAGTAAAGAAAAACATGGACATCCTGGAGTCCAGCAGAGATCATCAAGATCAGGCAGAGAACTAGAGTACATGATGTAGAAGATGACAATGAGAGATCTTGGTTTCAGCCTGCAGAAATAAAAATAGGGGGAGATCTAGTTGCTCTTTTCAGTTACCTCAAGGGTAGATGGACTCAGGTTCTTCCTGGAGATGTACAGAGAAAGGACAAAAGGCAGAAAAAGAAATTCTGTCTGGACATAAGAGTTTTTCACAGTGAGAGTGCTTAAGCACTGGATCACATTACAGGGAAGTTGTGCAATCTCCATCCTTGGAGATCTCTAAAATTTGACTTGGGCACAGCTCTGGGAAACCTTCAAAGTTCCCCCTGCTTTCAGTGTTGCGGATTGGAGCAGATGACAACCAGAGGTCTCTTCCAACACAATCTATTCTATAATTCTATCATATTCTCTAGGAGACATGTATTTACATGAGAGGACAAGACTGAGGTGAGCAGCCTTTTTTAGCACCGCAGATGTGCGACTTAAGACTGCTATGTAACCTGCCTGAAGGAGTTAATAAACATGTTGCCCTTGTGTACAAGGATGTAGGAGATATAGATTATATGCAAGTTTGTCTTCAAGCATGAGCTTCAACTGTGGGCTATGCAATGGAGCAGACATAGCCAAGGAAACTGGAAGAACCTGGCCTCTCTGACATGTTTGACCCTTAAAGTATTAAAAGTTTGACAGCCTTCATTTCCCAGGAGCTTTATATGAGATATTTTCTAAGGACCAGGCAATTTTTTTGAGTTTTTTAATACAGGATGGTTATGCATCTTAAGGCAGGCATCTCAGAAATCAGGAACATAAAATTATTAGTTATTGTATAGGAATATATATTGTTTGGTATATAAAAATATACAGGAATATGTATGATTTAATATATGGGAAAACGTTATTCTAAAAAGTTAAGTATATTAAGAAAAATGTTTTTGCAAGTTTATACATGAGAAACTTTTGTATTAGAGGGAAAAATACAGCTTATTGTTCATTCAATCAGACAATTACTGCTACTATTTAGCCAAGTAGAAACTAATTTCTCAGGAGCACTGTTCTGCTTTTGAGCAAAACAGGTCATGCGGGAAATAAATAACATTTATGATGGAAGCACTCCTAGTCTGTAAGATCTGTGACAGCAAAGTTAACAAATAGGGTCACAGTAGTAAGTATCAAGCCCATTCACAGACTGTCCAATAAGCTAACTATTTTGCCCTGTATAGTCCATTTCAAAGCATTTCCAGCATCATCCTTGAATGTCCACTAAATGCACAGTCCCAAAGCAGAAACTGTTTCCCACTTACAACTATTTCTTCTCCCCCCCCCCCCCCCCCCCCCCCCCCCCCCCCCCTTACTTTTAAATCTCTATTTTCAGAAGTGTCCTTTCTGGAATTTAGACTATTAAAGAAAAAGCTAGGAAAGAAAATTGTGAAATACATAGGCCAAGACTTCCTGAAATATAAATCAAACCTGCATGAGCAAGCTGGCAGAGAGTTTTCTCTGTCATCTGATATCACTTTCCTCTAACAAACAATCACTTTGGTACTAACAATTTTTAAGCAAGATAATGATTTTGTAGAAGGTAAGCAAACAATGAAATACAGCATCTAAATCTACACCACAGCACACAGATCCTAAATGTGCTGTGTTGCAAGCATACATTGCAAGCAGTCTAGCAATCGCTAAGGGTTCTGATAGGCTACATTTCCTTGGTTTTTTGAGCAGTAACTATTGTTTTGAGAAGCATACTTGCCCAATATACCCCAATACTACCTGAGCTGTTTTTTGTTTATCCAACTATACAGTGCCTTTGCTTGCAGATGTGAAATTTATTTTGAAGAGAAAAAAAAAACCCTGTTAAAAACAAGGTGCTATGCATGAGATTATTAAAAATACAAACCTACAATCAAACATGATTAAGTGATCATTTCTTAATGCCAGGCAAGTCACTACAGTCATCTGTGTATTTTCCTTTTGTCTGTCCCATTGATTGTAAGGTCAAATTCATCAGTTTATACTACTTTACTGTATTTAAGCTAACACATATTATCTTGCCACAAGGATAACCTAAGAATATTCATTGTTACATTAGTATTGGTTGCAGAGGATAACTTAAGGAAAAAAAAAAACAAACCCAAACATTGTATGCCCTTATCCTTACTACGCACCGGAACGCATGATGTGAATTTTGCCATTGATATCAGCATTTCTTTTAGCTTTTCACCAGGCTACATTTTCAGACTGGTATTTTTATGGGCTGCCTTTAATAGTTTGGAAGAGTTACTCTTCTTACTGTGAGCACGCAATGCTCTGCACCTTGAGTGATCAAGGATCTACATATAAAATAGGTAAGCCACTGATATAGCTCATATATGCATGAAAGCAAATCATTAAAGATATTCCACAAAAATATTTTGTCTAAATGTGGGTTTAGTCAAAGTGTGTCTTAGCAAGAAATATGTAAGCGTTCTCTAAATACCTCAGAGATGTCAAGAAAAATTCTGAAAGAGGAGTACCCTTCTTTCTTTCCTATATTTTCTTTTACAAGCATAAAATTTTGTTTGCTTCATTCAATCCATCATATTGCAAAAAATTTTGAAATGTTTTCATTTTGTATTTAGAATAGCCTAAATTCACCCAGTTTATCACTTGTCTCAAGCAACAGTCACAACCTAAACCAAGATAGCTTTCTTATACCTTCTGCTGATTTAGCTTTCCATCCATATTCATCTCTAAAATAAGAGAAATATTTGTCATGAGAAGGAACTGGTTGGTGACTGAAGAAGCAAGTCAGCTGCTTTACAACAGGAAGTATCTTTTTGTTTATATTGTACTTGCTTGCAAATAATTCCTGCTGGGCTGCAGGCTATAGGGTGTTGTAAACTAATTACTACATGCAAAGAAATTTTGCCTGTCATATATAGCTGCAGGGAAGCATCTTATTATTCAACCACTCTATTGAAGGGAAAAAAGAAGACTACAAGTGATACCTATTCTACTTTATTTCTTAAAAAACAACGCTGGTTATTTTTTCACCCACACTGCAATCTTCTAAAGCAGCTAGTACTACAGTTTTGATTTTAAAAGAGATATTTTGGTTTGGTTTTGTTGGTTTGTTTGGGTTTTTTTTTTTAATAGTGTGTACTAAACAACCCTGAGAAACACAAAACAAATCAGAGTATTCTCACAATGTAAGAAATCATTTTACAATTATATGACTCTTATCTTATACTAGCAATCCCTCCAACACTGCTTGAGCATTCTTTCATTCTTTCCATCCTGTTCTAATATAAAAATTACAATAATTAGGGTCAGTTTCTATACTAATTAAGCTGATACTAACACACTCCACTAAGACTTAATAGCAAATCAGGTGTTTTTTTCTGTAATTACAAACTTGATAACAGTGAGTTGTTTCAGAAAAACAAAAAGGGTATTATTTTAACTTTCTAATGCTTACAGAATCCTTTTAAACACTCTGATTGTTTAAAAGATAGGCCCAGCTGAGACATAAATGCCATGACTGCAGAAAGTATTATTATTTTACTGTAGCAGTGAGGGTAGATTTATTTTGGCCAGAAGATTTAGCTATAATATGAATATTCAGTAATTCTTTCAAGAAAAAAAGTCAGCCATTGCTGTATTACATTATTGCATACCTTCACATATCAGGTTACAGTCCTACATTACAAAAAACCATCTTTTAAAAGAATAATTATAAATAAATAGTGATTATTTCATTATTAATTTAAATTCCATTCTTACGAATCAGTCATTTTATAACTAATGTGGAGGCTAAATACCCTGAACAGTAATGGCTGAACAGAATGGTAGCAGTTACTTGCACCTGTATTTCATAAGACTTTATTAAGAAACCATTTACACATATAAAGTACCTCTTGATGTAAAAACACAAGGATGGATTTTGAGGGTAATTTATCAAACACTTGGAGGCTAATAAGAGACAATGGTTCCATGAAACTTATTATAATTTGAATTCTATGTTTTAAAAAAAAAAAAAGTGTGTTTGAGTATAGAGTGACATAATATTTTGCACCAAAAAACATTTTTACATAATTATATTCTTTGAGACTAAAATTATCCAAGTTTGCTACTCCTGATCTAAGCAACTGGTTGCTTTCCAGTCATATTTAGAGATACATTTGGCTTTGCGTGGCAAAGTTTTGGTAGCTGGGGGGCTACAGGGGTGGTTTCTGTGAGAAGCTGCTAGAAGCTTCCCCCATGTCCGACAGAGCCAATGCCAGCCGGCTCCAAGATGGACCCGCCGCTGGCCAAGGCCGAGCCCATCAGTGCCGGTGGTAGTGCCTCTGGGAGAACAGATTTAAGAAGGGGAAAAAGTTGCTGTGGGCACAGAAACTGCAGCCAGAGAGAGGAGAGAGAACATGTGAGAGCACCAGCCCCGCAGACCCCCAGGTCAGTGCAGAAGGAGGGGAGGAGGTGCTCCAGGCGCCGGAGCAGAGATTCCCCTGCAGCCTGTGGGGAAGACCATGGTGAGGCAGGCTGTCCCCCTGCAGCCCAGGGAGGTCCATGGGGGAGCAGATCTCCACCTGCAGCGCGGGCAGGACCCCACGCCAGAGCAGGGGGATGCCCGAAGGAGGCTGTGACCCCGTGGGAAGCCCGCGCTGGAGCAGGCTTCTGGCAGGACCTGTGGATCTGTGGAAAGAGGAGCCCACGCTGGAGCTGGTTTGCTGGCAGGACTTGTGACCCCGCAGGGGACCCATGCTGGAGCAGTCTGTGCCTGAAGAACTGCAGCCTGTGGGAAGGACCCACATTGGAGAAGTTCGTGGAGGACTGTCTCCCATGGGAGGGATGCCATGCTGGAGCAGGGGAAGAGTGTGAGGAGGAAGGAGCAGCAGAGACAACATGTGATGAACTGATCCCAACCCCCATTCCCTGTCCCCCTGTGCTGCTGAGGGGGAGGAGGCAGAGAAGATCAGGAGTGAAGTTGAGCCCAGGAAGAAGGGAGCGGTGGGGGGAAGGTGTTTTAAGATTTGGGTTTATTTCTCATTACCCTTCTCTGATTTGATTGGTAATAAATTAAGTTAATTTTCCCCAAGTCGAGTCTGTTTTGCCCATGACCATAACTGGCAAGTAATCTCTCCCTGTCCTTATCTCATTACATTTTCTCTCCCATGTCCAGCTGAGGAGGGGAGTGATAGAGCGGCTTTGGTGGGCACCTGGTGTCCAGCCAGGGTCAACCCACCACATCCACCAGGTCAAAAGTTTGAGTCTTTCCCTAACACTAATGAAGTTTCCCCCTAGTATTCTACTTTGAGCAATCTTTCACCAACTTAAGCTTTTAAAATTCTCTCATCTATTCCGTTTTCACAGAATTCTCCATCTTTTTTTTATCAACAAAGTGACAAACAACTACATGATGGGTTATAATTCTAAATGTACTTCTAAGACTATAGAAAGACAAGACCATATGGCTTAAGTGAACATTTGAACTGCTAAGCTGAAGCTCCAATTATTTTCAGCTTCGTTCATCACTAATTGTCTCCTGATGGTTTGAACAAATGATTTTAAGAGATGACACTAAAGAAACCTTCAAAGTCAATGCATTGTAACTACTGTTAGCAAAAGAAATACTAAGACCAATTGGATGGCTCTGACGTACTGTAAAAATAAGCATAAACTTACAGCCTATATGGCAAATTATTTACCTAAGAGGTTTATAGAGAATATCATACTTTAATGGGGAAATAAGAAAGAAGGAGAGAGAGGGAGATTTGCCTTTTACTGACAACTTACAAACAGGGAAGTAGGACTGGGGACACAGATCTTCACATCCACTTAAACCCTTACAGATGCATGTCAAAGGGTAAAACGATTCCTTAAATATGTAAGGCACTTCTTTATGAAGAAACACATGGACCAATTTTGAGGGTAATTTACCAAACACTTTGAGGTCAATGGAAGATAGCTGTGGTTTCTTCCACTAAGCCTGGCTTAAATTACTCCCTGTATAATGCTTACCATGGGTTCAGTAGTAGTGGTCATCCTAATTGCTCATAAATGCTCCCAGAGGATCACGTCTGTCCATGTAAATTGGAATAGTACCAAGGCAGTTGTAACTTGAACCTAGAACCTGCTCTGCCCCCCTTAGGTTTTAGATCAGCTGACATGTGCAAAGAGCATCCAGCCTTATCTCCACTACAGCTGTGGGAAAACCCAGTACACTTGAGGGCCCAAGCAAAAGGCCATTTCACCACTGATATTGAAAAAAGCCATCTGATAGTAGGATTTGTAAAAATATCAGGATATTTAAATATAAATCACACACACAGCCATCACCCTTGTATATACACATGCATACACATATGTAGATGTGAACAAAACTATTAACCACACTTATGCTAGAATTGCATTTCAACTGCTATCTGGGCAACTGTGTTCCCTAAGTTGTTTCAGATTAATTACTCTTCAAACATTCAATGCACAATTCTAATTCCATTCTGAAAAAAACAGTATATACTGTCTCAGTACACAGCCCTCATTTTACAGCCCCTATATTTCAGCTGATAATTCATTTTCTACTACATGATATGAACACGGTGAGTCATATTCAAAGTTGACTAGGAAAAACTATTAGCATAAACAAATTCAAATTATCATTATAATTAAGAATAGTTAACTTGAAATAAACAGAAAGAAAACCTGAATTACTTTTTAAACAGACTGAGAAAAGAAAGATGTTTCAAGCAAAGGCAAGTTATCCAAGACTTCTATATTCTGGATCCAAACACACTCAAACAGAGTCCTGTAATTAAACTTTGTACCTCAGTTCTATGTGTACTATGAAAACTGATCAAACTGCAAAGTTAAATTCTAGAAATATCCAAATATCCAGAATTTTGTATATCTAGAAAATATCAAAATTGTTTTCTTTGGAAGGGGGAGCATAGCAGAGTAAAAGACTTAGACTTTTCTAGAAGTCTAAGTATTCAGTTTTGGCCCATATCTGACAACAAATAGGGTTTGTTTATATTTAAAATTATTTTACATATTTGAATGCAAATGCAAAGCATCTTCCAACATACCATTCTTTCTGTTGTCAATTCAACCCTTTTATTTCTGTTTCATATCACACTACTAATTCAAGCAAGCAAGAGTCTGATCTCTTATTGTTTGCTTCTTTGCTCTTTATCCCTTGCCTGGAGTGCAACTGAAAAGTGGTAAGAAGGCGGCCTCTTACTATTGTTAGGTGGCTCACTGGCACGCTAGGTATAACTGTCAGAAATAGGAAAATGAGTTATTACCAGGTTGAACTGCCTTCTGAGATACTATCACCTGCATCAGAACTTCCCTCCCTTTCTTCCATCTGTAGTACTGCCTGTAAATAACTTAAAAAGTCATGGGAAAGATCTGTCTCTTACTCATTGGAGATATGTTCCTTATTTTAATTTTTTGGTTGTTAGATTTCCCTTTGTCTAGTCTTTAAATGTTATGAAATAAAGAAGGTAATGCTGGCCAAAAAGGGTATGCTACTCTGTAAATGGAAGTTGAACAATTCTTGATGCTAAGAGCATCAAAAAAACAGGAACTACAGAGAACAGTATACACTTTATTTATGTGTTTTGTCCGTTATGCAGTCTAGGCTGTGTGTTAAGAAAGAGTCTGCTCCTACTTGCTTGGAGACTCCTAAAGTGGCAGAAGACAACACAGCCCCACTCAGTAAATGGAAGGAATCAGTTGGGATAAATCTGCTGTAAAACACAAATACAAAGGCTGGATTTGTTTATGAAAGAAAGAATATTACTATTCTGAAGATTTTTTTTTTTTACCTATAAAAAGCAGTTACTTTAATTATTGTTATTGCTATTGTTGCTATTACTTAGATATAATTTCATAATGCATATTTCTGGGGAAAGAATGGAGAAAAGCAGTGCAGTGGATCTGGAAAACAGGCTCTTAAATTTCTGAGATTTTTGTAGATTATAGCTTCATATCTGGTATGAGTCTGAACATTCACTCCTAGTCAGATTAAGTAGTATTTGAATTCTGCTGCACAGTATACCTGTTTGAACAATTTGATTTTTTTCTATGATTTCCTAAAGATTTTTTCATATCCTCAGGCAAGTTAGTTTAATCATATCTTTCCACATGTATATATTTCCTGGAAGTACATTAGAAGACAAAAATATCATGTGTTTTATATCTAACAGGTTCTGCCTTACACTGCCATCAGTTAAGAGATACTGAATCCTGATCAATTGCTTTGTAAAGGTTTTGGGGAACTGCGTTATACAGATTTGACATATTTTTCAGTTAATGGCAATGTAAGCCACAAAACAATGGTGAAATACAGAAATGCACTCAAACTCATACTCTCACTTTCATGAATGCATATTCATAAATGCCTCTAACCACTTGGAAGAAATCTCTCAGAATTATGTGTAAAAATGAGACTTGAACAATTTATTAAATAGTTTAGTGAGGCTATCATTTTTAAAGCTCTTAGTTAACTGCTTATTTTATTCTGAACAGGCTAAGACCTGAGCTCTCCGTTAGTGTTCAACAGGAAAGCATGAGAAGTGCTAGGTAGCTGAAACAAAAGATTAAAATGCATGGATGCCTTATATGGTAGACTAAATGGATGCAATTATCACAGGATTATACAAAGATGAGGCACTTAAAATCACTACCTGTCCACTTGTGAAGAAAAACAAATGAGAGCTGTGTAAGTGGAAAACTGTGGTCTGTCCTTCAATGAACTTTTCTAACAAAATCTAGGGTTTGGTTTTAAGCCCTTTGGGATGATGGTCGTGTTAAATTCACCCATTCTCCTAAGAAAGTAGTGCATTTACTGACTGTATATTCCACATGAGCAGATAATTGTTTAAATATAATGTACAGGTTTCTTTAGTATATAAGTTTAACAACTATTACTGTCAAACTGACCCATACATAATACAGTTACACACAAAATTAAAAAAAATAATATTAAAAAACTAGACAAGAAAACATAATATAAAAATCACTCATGGAACAAAGCCAATAGAATACTACCTCCACGATGGAGGTGTCCCATAAAAAAAAGTAGCATAGGAATACCTCCTTCTTGCAATGGGAAAAGGATAATTTGGGGCGAGGTGGTGGTGGTGGTTGTTTTTTTGTTTTCTGAGCAGATTCTCTGTATTGTCCGGGTACCTATAGTTTCCTTAAGAGAAGTTTTTTTCTATTGACACAGCCTAGGCTCCAGGATGAATATTCCTGCTGGATGTACTTTGTTATGGATTGTTACTGCAGGCACCAACAGACTGCAGAACTAATGTCAACTCATTTGTAGGAGAAAAGAAACACCAGCAGGAATGCATTGGAGCATAGTAATTATTGCTCTAGGTTCTCTCTGGGTGGCTCAATTATACCCGAGTAAGAATTTCAATTACAATTACTACAAACTTGGAAGAGGCAAGGATTGCACATGTATACATTCCGAACATTCTGGTTTTATATTATTGGAATTGTTGGTATTGTTTTCTTCAATTCAAATGAACTACAGAAGTTGTAGAAATCATTAGCAATGATGTTACCATGCCAAACTCATCTTGCCTTCATTTTACTAGTAGCTGTGTTCACAACGTCTAGTAGTTTTGTTCACAATGAAAAAAAATAAGAAAATTGCAGTGCAGTTCATGTAGCCACTCCTAGTTAAGCTGAAAACACATTCAGTAGCTTTGTTCTGGCCCAGCTATGTTTATTCAGCTGGGGTAATCTAACCTAAAGCTACTATGAATGGCAATGATTCTTTCCAGTATTGAGAAGCAGAAAGAAAGTGAAAAGGGCCATAATTAATTCTATTATTAAGTCAAGCAACAATCAATATCAGCAATGCATGATCACTAGATCTCTTGAGAAAAGTAAAAAACCAAATCAGTTCTAGTTCATGCTCTTAAGAATCCTGCTTCATCGTATCTTAACACTCATTCAGCTATAAAATTCCTCACAGTCTTAGGCAATGCAAGATTTCTCTTTTCCTTTATCTATATCTGATAACATCAGTAAAATGAAGCAGCTCAAGAAATACTGCCTATTCCTTTCAACTTTGCCTGAGCAATTATTGTCTATCTATATTGAACAGAACTAGTTTTTCATATTCTACAAACAAGAGGAAGCTGTCAACTAGAGAAATATATGCTTTCAAATATTTGTTTAAAAATCTTTTAATTTGACTCTACACTTTAAAACTCCAAACAAAACATTTTCTTTTCACTATAAACAAGGAAGAACTGTTCAGAATTATAAAAAGGGTTACTGTATTGTCACAAACATTTCTCAAAAGATTCAACCTGATTTTTAGTTTTAGAGCATAGATTAGCTACAAAAATGAAACAGACAGTAAGGAAGAGATAAAGACTAAGGAGATTGATTATATTTCTTCCTTATTCATTTTCAAATGCAAAATATCCCTGCTTTAGAATTATAAACAAAAAGACCAAAAGTCGAAAAATTGCTGTTTTGGTTTGGATACATTACTTAAGAGCAGACCTTCCTGAACCAACTTATTATGTAATGGACTTCCAACACGCTGCACTTTGAGCCAAGTTCAACTGCAATAACTTAATCTTCAAGTCATATTCTCCCTGTAGAAATACACACGTAATTCATTTTGGTTTATCCTACAAAAAAAAAAACCCCTCAAACTTTCATTAAGCAATAAATAGAGAATAAAATCAGTAACTAAGGAGAAACTACTACTACTTTATCCATGCTTCTTTGATTAAGGACTGACAGAATGGACCCAAATCTTACTGTAGCTCACTTGGATATAACACTACAATTCATCCATCCAAGTTTAAAATGCTTTATATTATAAATGACTGATTTTGCCCTGCTATAAAGCAAATTCTTACACATACATCCTTGATGGCAGAGTGGCTTTAAATTTGAGAATGAAGCAGGAAAAAGTTCATGCGAAAGAACAGTATTGTTTTCTGTAAATGAAGCAGTTATAACATATTAGGCAATTCAGCAAAAATATTTTCACCTGACCACAAACTCTCTTTTCTTGCTGTTCTTTAAGACAAAACCAAAAACCAGTGGTTAAACTATTGTATTATCTTTTTTGACCTGAAAAAAAGATATTTTAATTTTAATCAACTGAAAAAAATTTTTTAAAAAATAATGCAAAGAACTAAATGTTCCAATGGATTTTCTTGGACTAATTGGATGAAAATTCAAGCAGTATTATTGTAAGCATCAAACAACTAAGCCATATTTTGACTTTATGAAGTATTCTCAATCAAAGGAAAGGATGTCACTAACAATTTAACTAAACATATTTGCTTTTATGTTACCATTTAGTATAATGTAAGACTGCATGAGACATAGCAAATTCATATCTAGATTGCCCCTAGCAATATTTTAAATTTATAGGCACTAACTTTCACTGAATCTACATAGTCAAAGATAATATATGGATAAATATATGCTTAATTTACACAAAATTACTAGTTATCATATAAAATATATACTATCACATTAACTTTTATGATTAGTTATGTGCACCAATTATTTTCTGTGCATTTTTATGCCTTTTTAAAACTGAATGTCAAAATTACATACAATAAATAAAAGTAGAATAATATTTGTTTGTGTGGTTTTTAATAATGACAGCACAGTAAACAGGTAGAGACACTTTTAAAGATACCTATGCACAAAATTTTTCTGATCTTTGGACTTTAAAGAAAAGAGGTGACATTTATTATTATGGATAAAACTGCTCAAACATCAGCAGCTATTCAACATGTCTGAAAAAAAAAAAAAACAAACACCCCAACTTTACCTAAATTGAAAGTTACCTGTCCTTCATTAAGAATCAAATTTTGGCTTTAAATTTCTTTTTTTTTTCCTCCACATTGGTGTCTTCAACTGACAAATGAATTAAGCAAAATGTTTATGATTCTTGAAATTTCTTTTTCACAAGAGTGAAAGCCTACCTGTTTACCACGCTGTCAGTCATGATTTATAAATTATTTTAATCAACAACAGTTTTCAGTCTCAACACATGCCATTTAACCTAATTGCACTGCTAGACATAAATCTGCAAACCAGGAATTATTAACAGGGAAGTAGGGAAAAACTTACCTAATTGTCACTTACTACAATAAAATAAATATTCAGGTGCATATTCTGAACCAACTTAGATGACAGTTGCAGCTTTTGTTTCATAATGGTCATGATGCCGGTAACATTCATAAAGGCCCAAATTCAAGGCCATATTTTTCACCATTGCTTCAAATACTAACTCAATAAACTCAGGAGAACATTTTACCCTATATGTATGTGTTCACCTCATTGCATTATCATTTTCTTCTACTTAGCTGCATTCCATGTTATCTTTGTTGTTTTATATGTTCAAATGGACCTTAGCTAATGTCTACAGAAGTTGATGGAAATATTTGCCATGATCTTTGGTGGACAGTGCAATAGACCTACAGTCTGCAGTAATATTTCCCAAATCTATGAATTAAACTGTGGATTTATCTGACGCACAAAGAATTTACACAGCAGACAGTGTAAACAGGTTAATGAAATGCATAGAACATGAAATAAAGTGACATTACACAGCACCATCTATGAGGTAGATTTATTATTTCACTAAAATTGTCATAATCCAGTAGGAATGTTATTTTTAATGGAGCATAGAAAATATTAACATGAAAAATTCATGATGCCTGCTATTTTCCAACTGATGAATGATTTTCTTTTTTTTTTTTTTTTTTTTCCCTCCCCTCAACTCTACTGCTCCTTGGACTAGGGAAAACAGATCATGAAAGTCTCTACAAAAACATATTCTCTTTCTGACTAGTGTTAGTAGTAGCATTTCATATGAAGCTGTAAAAAAATATAAGGTTGAAAACTACAACAAAATTGAAAATTGCCCACCCACACACTACAGGGAAAGTTTCTTAATAACCTCCACCAATTGCTTTATACATGAAGCATTACCTCAGATGTACTTGCATTTCTAATCATTATAGCTTTATTACAAAGCATTCAATTTTTGTTTTAGTCTGAGACAAGTTCCAGACGTTAATTATCAATTTACAAAAAAAAAAAGAATTAAATTCTCTTTTCTGTTTTAAATTTCTTAGTTTCAATTTGATTTAATGTTCCTTCCTTTTCTGCATTCTGAAAAAGGGTAAATAGGAAAATATGATTTATCTTCTCCACATAATTCTCTCTTCCTTCTAATTTCATCATTTCGCCTCATATGGTCTGTACCCCAATCTGAACAGTTTTACTGTTTTAAAAAGGATTTTTTTAATATATAGTAAAATTTGCATTATCTTAGCCCAAACTAAAAAGTAGTTGGATTTTTTTACTGTAATAAAATTGCAAATATTTGAACTACAGTAGTTATTCTTCTGTCATGGAGCAACAAAAAAAATAGTATTACTGCGTATAACAAAGATTTTTATTTTTAAAAAATGCCTATGCCTAAGAATAACTAGTAAACACTTTGACATCCTGAAACCATGATACACTGTCATTTCTAAAAAAATAAAATGCATCTATTATTTCCCAATTTCTAAATTGCTTTAATATCAAAAAAAGATTGCAAACCACATTGTTTATGTCTATCCAGAGAGGTATCTATTATCTCCATTTTATTTAAATTTTTCTTGAATTAAGAATGACTCATTAAGTAACCCTAAAATGATAAGAAAAACAATACCATTTTCCTAAGATTAATATATGAATATATAAAATGATTTGCCTCTCTCCTACTATATTCATTGATCTGCTCCTACAGGTAGACTGTCAAATCTACTGACGTGTAATTTTAGCATGGATTCTTTTATATACCCCCCAAAACACACCTTCAAGAAGTTTTTAATAAATCGTAGAAACTGAAGTCCTGATCTGGAATTCAGAAGTTATTATCAAAGAAAATCAGCAAATCTGTGTCTGCTGATAAAAGAATATTCAAAGAATATGCACAGTGTGCAGTAGCAAAACATTAGCAATATCTTAGTTCAACAGTTTAAAATAGCACATGTGGATGTCTACCACACTATAAAAAAAATAGGAGACTTTCATGCTTCAGGAAAAAATTAATATACTTTACACAAGAAATAACAAAAATATGTAAGCTTTACTGATCAATATGTTTCACCTCATTTTGTCTGGAGAATATTAGTGCTTGTATTTCTGATGGTCTATAACCTAAAACCCCCTGTACTATTACTGCCATGTACTTCACCAGGTTTTGTAGTGTTCCTAAACTGAAACAGATTTTGGCAAGGGTGGGCTGAGTTCTCAGAAACTAGTTTACCAAAATACTTATCAAGCTGACACATCTTCAAAGATTCCATTTAGTCAGTCTTCCTATCTCAAGGAATCTCAACATCCTATGTAGAAGATAGGAGCTGCACAGGCATTGTGTTCACTTGTCACTGAATTATTTTTTTAATAAAAACCCATACCAACCACTGTATCTTTAAGATTATTTTTAAGTCTTAAACATTATGATATCATATCCCATATTTGTCCATATCTCCAAATATGTGTTATTAGGAAAAGTGGTCAGCAAGTGTTTGGCGTAGTTTAATACAACACTGTGTAACACTGTATTGGCTATTGCAAAGTTGCTTATACTGTTTATTGCTGTTGAAGTTTTAGAGATGAATGACTGGCATGTTTGCAATAATAAGGGACTCATAGCACTATTGCTTTGAAGATCTCACTATCTTGGCACAGACAAATATTTTACAATGGTTATTCTATATCTATAGATAAGACAGTAAATGAATAATATACAACAGTGGTATTCCATTCTACACCAGTAATATAAAGTAATAAGTTAATCAGTATTTCTCTTTAAAAGAATAAAACACAGTATAAGTAAGAAGGGTCCATGAAAAATTCAAATGTTTCCTCTTTTAAAAGTGAAGCACTTATTTGACTTCCTCAATACATTCAAGAGTTTGTCACAAGTTTGAAGGAAGGAGTACTGCAGAGGACCTCCTAAAGGCACATAATGAAGTGTGAAATCATATTTTGCAATACAAAATTATATGGACTTCTTAAAAAAAGGTGGGGTGAGCTCATTCTAAGGTTGTACAAAAAATTTGGCATTTCTATTCAATATTGCAACAGTCTTCTTGACAGCCGATTAGTTTAACATTGAGCATCACACCAAAGGAGTTATCTAGTTTAGAGTGAGTAATAATTCATTGTTGCCCTTCGCCGTACATTAAATGTCACCCATCAGAATGACAGGAATAAAAAAATTATTACACTAGAGTCACTACCTAATAGAATATTTGTTAATATAGGCACATTGGATGTGATATTTACATACAGAATAAACCATTAAAATATTTCCAAGAGTAACATAATGTTCTTTTAAGTATTTAAAATTGTCAAAATAGAACATCCTTTAAGTAAAACCAGTAAATTACAAAATTTAATTATGGTAATATGGGGTCATGTGGGGTATTTATTCATAGTAAGTATTTCTTGCACTTATATGGTACTCATACTAAAAAGAAAAAGTTTTGTCATAACAAATTAAGACCTGGAGAATTGTTTTGTGGGTTTTTTTTTTTTTTTTCAAAGTAAGAATAAAATCCTTTTCTTTTTTACTATCCATACATTAAGGACATCACCAAAATCCACAGAGATATCAAATGGAATTCATCACCAAGTAAATTTTTTCCTGAGTAAATACAAGACCATGTGACAACCTCTTGCGCAATTCAACATGTGTTTTAAACATATTTTATTTTGGAAATGTTACTATTCTCATCAATTTAAACAGAGCAATTACTTGCTTAAAATTTAAGACAGCTTTGTAAAGCTTGATGAACTGAGATCTTCGATCTGATGTGAAATAAGTAAATAAATAGATACACTGACTTAAAAGAAAATCCATAGTTGGATTTATAAGGCACATAAGGTTGCCTTTTGCTGGCCTGTGACTCCTAACAGTCTTCTGAAGGAATAGAATAGTTTTTGGATTTGTGACTTTAATACAGATTTACCAAAAATCACCCAAAAACTAAGTTGGTTCTTTTTTAAGTAGTCATAAATTAATTGTTTATGAATTTGTTTATATTATGGAAAAGAAATAATTCTGTATTTAAAGTACTTGATTAAAGTCCTGTCAAAAATTTACTATAAATAGGAATCCAAACAATTCTATGAGCTTCTATGGTTACATCTATATCAGTAAGTGAAGGGAATGAAGGACGCAGGTTTCAGCAATGGCTTGCAATCATCCATCCATTTTACTTGTTAGCACATTCCCATTCACAGTTTTGGCCTATGCTACACTCAGATAATGCCCAGATGTGGTTCAGAGAGATGGGAAGTGCTGGTAAGCACTGTGGGTGGGATCACTGGGATGATGGAGCATTCAGTCATATGAAGCACAGGCCAGGCCATGTCACTTGTCCTCTGGGTCAGAAAGCAAGCCCTGAACCCCAGCCCTTGAATAGTATATACATAGTCTTTGGGACCCACTGTGCTACTATCAAAATTGATGAGAACTTTCACATTGACTTCTACAGGAACATGATAGGACAATCTTTTATTGTCTTACTCAAGTTGACATTTGATTACAAAATGTTTTATCCTTTCTGATTATTCCATTACAATTCTCAACTGTACCAATAATTGTACAAATATTTCTGTTACTGCTAATGGAACACACAGGCCTTCTCCAGGAAAGACCATGGTTAAAGGAATTCAAATGCATGACTCATTTTAAGTTTGCAAGTAACTTCAACTGATCTACAAGGGTCTACTGGACTACCTTGAGGCCTGTGTGAGCACAGGGACACTGCTGAATTGCAGCTCCACATCCTGATGGTGGATAAATACTTGAAGCTTTTTTTTTACTTCCATAATCTAGAAACCTTTCTCTCACCTTCAAATAAAAAACTGAAGCCTGGATATGAACTACCTATAAAACAATCAGCTGGATACTTACAAGATACCAGTGCTTATTTCATTGATAGCACTGACAGTCGGGAACTCCAATCCTCACACACTCACTACCCATGCGCCTCCTTCATAGCGCTATCAATGAGCTGGAATTCACCCCTCCACCTCTCCAATTTGATAAAACCTTGTCAGGGTACTGAGTATATCAGGTCTTGCCTCAGCTCAGGATTTATTCCAGACTATGTCTCCAAGAAATTGTGATTCTAGAAGTAGCATTTCAACAATGTAGGGACTAGATCTAAACTGCTTCTGGACATATGCAGTAACTCATTCTTTTCTACAGAAATAGACTGTGGATACTCCTTTCTTTCTTTTTTTTCTGAGGAAGGACAATTACACTAACCTTTTCCTTACCAAGGACCACTAACTTGACTTCATTCTGTATTTAACCCTGTAATTTGACTCAAATGTACTGCTTCTAGCACCACATGGCCTACCTGAATCTAAAATATTATCTTCCCTCTGAGCAGATTGCCAAAACAAGTGTTTGTGACTTAAAGAACATCAGACAGATTCATCTGCCTAAACAACACCTCAGAATTTTCAGATTTCCCAACATATTCAAGATATCTTTAGGGCTCTGGTATATGTGATACAGGACCTACAAGCAACTTGTCTGGTTCTGTAAAACCAGTTAGTGCATGCTGCTGTCCCACGCATCTGCAAAGCTTTCCATCAAGTTTGAATACTTACAAACACATCGCTTTCCAAACAAATTAATCTGAAATGTAACTGTTAAGATTTTCTTCTTTATTTGTTCCTCATATCCACTGCTCTTCCCCAAGAGAAAGTCAAACCTGGAAGTGATTTTAATGTCATTACCATAGGCTAACTTGTGCAGTTATTCCACCAGTGCCATTTGAATCTCATCCAGACTTCATGTGAGAAAAGTCTCAAGGCCAAAATCAATACCTGCCTTTCAAATTGCCCCTCAAAATTCACTTGCTTTATAATGTAGACAATAAAGTGAAATGTGATCCTGCCTTGGTAGCTGATGAACTATGACTGCTGAACCTGACTACTTAAGAAATGTACTCATTTTTCACTTCATTTTCTTCACACCTCATAGAAATTTTTATCCTATTTAGCTATTTAAACTATTTAACTTCTCCTTCTGAACTGTGATCTCTTTAAAGCAAGCATTTGGTATTTGTTATGTAACAACAAGACATGACCCTGCTTGGCAATGCTCTCTGAAAGCCGTCCTGTGTTACAAGAAAGCCCAATTACGCTTTCCATACCACGCAGAAATCTCCACTGCCTTCACCTATGGAGTCATTTACATTTGTGCACAGAGGCGCAACACCATCATCTTCCTTGGTTTTGACATTTGCTTTTGCACAGGCACAAATGACTATACAGCATGAGAGTCAGGATGATGAGGAAGGTGTTATGAACATTAACAATCCCCATCGACATTTAAGTTGGAGGCAGAATTGGGCTTCTAGCAGCAGCAGAACAGAAAGATACAATGAGCCTCTGGTATCCATCTACCCTGTAACTTTATCTAATTACAGTTACATTTGAAGCAAGGTGAAAATTCCTTTCATTCCAGTAAATGAAGGGCACGTTGACCAGGATTTTGACATGACTAACTACTCACTCTCCTCTAACAAGCCCCTTTATATGAAGGGGAGAGCAAGAGAGAGAAAGTAAGAGAGAGAAGTGTGTGGAGGATAAATATGACCAATTAAAAGCCTTTTTCAGATATTTTTGCAACTTGGCATTAACTCTGCCATGCTCTGTGAGCACAGCAAAGCAGTGCAATGTACAAAATTCTGCTAACTGCTTCCATTTTTCTTCTGGACAGGGCTCATTGGTTACATTGTGTCAGCCACAAAACCAGAGAATTTTCTAACTGGTGGAATTCTTTCACAGGAACTTCTCTGAACCTGCATCACACTATAAACTTTTCTAATTTTCACTCCAAAATATCTACCAAGAGAACATTTCTAATTTTCACTCCAAAATATCTACCAAGAAAATTGCTCCAGAACATGAACTAATTGCTGTAGCACCTGTTAGCTGAAAACTGTCTTATATCACTGGTGATGGTGCTCTGGTACAGAAACACTGTATCTCTACTTCTACCAAACAAGTTAAGACCAAATAGGCATCCTATTCTGTGTAAAGCTAAAGCTATTTCTCATGGGAAAGGGCAAGAACTTTAAAGATCTTGGAGAATGGAAAGAAACTGTATAACCTCCTTCTGCTATCTACCACCTCACTATTTGCCCCATGAAAACTTTTCCATACAGCACTCCTGCTCCACATAGTTGAGGAAGGAAACTGCAATGGAAAGAGGCATTTGCTCTGGGTGGTTTGTTGTCTTTAGTCTGGTGAAATTATATGAATGATCCCATCAAGCTGAAGTAACATTGCCTTCATGGTTCTCACAGCTGGAGGCCATCTGCTGTAAAGTCATTAGGCAAGTCCTAATTGTCAAGTGCAGGTACCACACACGTCTAATGGCCACACAAAACAAAACAAAACAGAACAATATAATGAGAATGAAGTGTCAGAACAGGCCTATTTAATAAAAATTACTTATATTTGAACTCTGACGTGCTATAAGAATGATTAATGATGAACATTTTGATATTTTAAAGGCTTACTATTTTCTAATAAAATCAATTATATTGCTTAGCTGATGTGAGGTTTTTAACTACGATGCTGAAAGTTTTCAATATTGTATAATTACTTCCCTGGAAGAATGATACCTTTGTTGCTAAAGACAGAACTTCTGATAATACTATATAATAAAAACAAAAAGGTGCTTACCTTTGTTCTTAAGTCTGAAAATGCATGATGAGATTTACACTAAAGCAATTTCACCATCATTAGATTTAACACAGGGTGATTTCCACAGATAAAACAAATTCTTGGAGGACAGACTACTGATTTAGTTTCAGCATCAAAAGCAATTACTATACTTCTTTTTTCAGACTTATTCCTGGTCAAGCCCTGTTGGTGTTTAAATGACTCCTACTCTAGTGAGTTAGAGACTGGAGGCTTGCATAACCCAGGTAAACTTCTGGCTAACAGCTAAATCAGAAAGATAAGCAGGAGATGAAAAATTCTCATACTTCTGCCTACAGGAACTTGGGAACAATCTTACTTTTCTCCAGACATTGAATGACACTTAAAGTCAAGAAATATTCCCTATTTATTTCCTTATTTTTTTTAAAGATATGCTTCTGTTTTGAAGTATGATGTTTAACCACAACCCAAGTCTAATATTTTTTTCCTCCAAGAAAGAAATGCTCTATCTTTCAAAGAGGTAAGGTTCTGGTAAACTTTATTTTGGTTTGGGGTTTTATTTTTCTGTTTTGTTTTTCCTCCAATTTAGCTTTATTTACATATTTTCAGAATAAAATGGATAATGATGATTGAGCATCAGAGGAATTTAGAAAATCTGGTTTTAGCTAAATTTGCAGAAACTGAATTATTTCCAGTTCTGAGTCAGAAACTGATACTTAATTCTAAAAAAACCTCTATATTCTAACAGACATTTTATGCTACTCCAAATAATTGGACATTTGACTATTCAGTTACAAATATCTAAAAGTAGCCTAAGATTGTATCTGTATTATCAACACTACACAAGAATACAAAGTGTGTTTTAGAGAATAAAAGAGTAAAATCCATAAAATCCTTTCATCACTCAGGTCTTCCTATCCCTTCAAGTAATCCTGAAACCAAAGAATTCAAAGGACAACACTGAAGTACTATGCTACAGAAACTGCTCTTCCCCTGAACATCTGTAGCTAGGATTTTCTACAAGGTTAATAACCATCATATCATATGGGCTTTGCTTCCAATGGTTTATGTCTCCCTCTTCATTTAGATGATATAAAGAAACTCACTGCATGTGAGTCCACATACTTAGCAAACAAATAATGCTCATTTTCCTATGTTTGGCTCGTTTAGCATAAAAACTGCCTTTCAATCCTTACAGCCATTTTTGCTCAATTTTATTATATATTTCTGGGCCCTCCAGAAGCAGGGTAAATAGAAATCATGACTGCTAATGCTCCATTTTCCTATCCTATCACTATAACCCCTACATTTTTCTTGAGGAAACCTTTCACTGTTAAGTCAAGCTGTTCCAAGCAGGATGCATGTGTGAAATTACTTCAATAAATGAAATCTCTCCTACATCAGCTTTCCTGTTTTGATTTGGGGGGAGGGGGGGAAACCCAACAGCTCAGCTGCTGGTTGAATGCATTTTCCGATACATCAGGCAATCTGTAAATTCAGTCTCTGATGCTAATGGAAAAGGAGTCAATCAGTTAACTTGCACATTTTGAAATTACCACTTGTATCCAAATAGTAACAAAATTTTTTGACAGCACTCTGGTACCTTTTTGGTTTCTTATTGACTTTATTTCCATTCCACTAGATTCTTGTGTTTTGTTCTTTAGGTTGGAGGACTACCTGGTTTTGCACATCTCACGAGAAAACTGCTGCTATGCATTATGGTGAGAGTTACAATTTCCTTCTCCCCACTAATACTATGCATGTCAGAGTAAAACACATGCAAAAGAACCAAAATAAAGCAAATAAGCCTCCTTCCCCCTACCTTCAAAAACACAAGAGACACTGGTCTCTCTCAAAAGCATCATTTTCGCTTGAAAACACTCAGATTCATCTGTAGAGGAACCCTTTTCTTTAGGCATGTTTAACATTATTCCATGCTATGATTTGCTAAATAAATATACAAAATGCCAAGTTTAGACTTGCATCTTCTTTTCTTTTCTTGTCACATATTGGGGAAAAAAATGTTTTAACAGAACAGAATGAAATGATCCAATATCAGAAAAGAATGTTCAGCACTTTTCCTGGAGACTTTCAACTTTTTTTCAAGCAAAATACTTCATACAAGCAATCCAATATTCTTCTCGTGTACTATCTGTGCTGGTAATTAGCAAGGGCTGTTAAAAATAAGGATGAACCACTGCATAAGTTACCACGGCGTGAAGATCTTTCAAAACTAAATGAAACTGTTCCTCAGACTGTTTTTTACCTTTCTCACAAAGGACTATTTGCTAATGGATGGTAACACAGTACCTAGAGACTAACAAATCACTGTCCATCGTAGATATGAAACATTATTTTGTGTGATGTTATAGAACTCTTAACAAAACAGTATTCAGATATTGATTCACCTATAGAAGCTATTTACCCAAGGTATTCGAACACACGAAATGAGGTAGATGAGATCTACTTTGCTTGTAGTTAATCCCAATTATATAAAGATAAATACAAATTTCTTATGAGGAATGTCACCATTCTGACTGCTGAGATACTTTCAAAAGCAAATTCCATAGTATGTATAAGATTTTAAAATTGGTCAATAGTGTGCAAAATAACCACAGAAAACTGGGCATGTAAACTCAACTATGAATATATGAGCTAGGATTACACGTATATGAAAAGAAATGGTAATACAAGTGGCATAATACCTTCCAGCATCTCGCAGCTTGTTTTAGAGATGAAGAGAATGCAAATGTAATTATTAAACTGTTGCAGGCAGTTAGAAATAATCATTTAGATAAACACTGAATGGCATTCAGGCAGATGTCTAGCAATGAACGGTATGAAACAGAATGAATCAAACAGAACAATTCTAGTCAGTCAAAACTGAAAGCGGAAGAAGGCCAGAGATTAAACTCATTATTTCAGAAGCCATTCACCAGTGAAAACTTCGGAGATTTTACTAGTTAAGATGGGTTATCCAGCTGAATCCTAAGAGCTTTAACAAACAGCCTTTGAATCCTAAGATACAAGGTACTGTGAAGATTCAAAAGGATATATAAGATCCTGACATATTTGGGCAGTGAAATACTCAGTGTAACATGTAAATGAGAAACTGAAAACAAGTGAAATCATGGTATGAAAAATAGCTCAACGTGAGTTTTGATACAGCTTTCCATAAATACCCCTCAGATTCTGTAAAAAGTTATGTTACAATGTTGCATCAAAATGGAGAAGAAATATATGTTTATAAATATGTAACACCTATATGTAAACAAGGGTTAAAAAGTAAAGTCAGAATGAGTACAGACAGAATGAGCTGTCCACCTAGTTGGAGATAATGATCTATCTATAGCTATCTAAAATTTAATTCCTGTCTTTGCATGCAGGTGCTTACGTAAATGAGAATGAAGAGATTCAATTGCTGGTAGTAAGAGACACCAAGTTCCTTAAGGATGAACAGACCTATGATTCAGTTCAGACATCAAAATACCTAGGTTCTTGGGTAATTAGTGATGAATTGAAGAACCTTGTGATAGCTTTCAGAATAATGAGAAAAAAATTAACAGAAAGGATTTTTAGGCCATCTTCAATTTTACACAGCATAAGGATACTACTGTAGTCTTCATAAAAAAAAATAAAAAGACAAAAGCCACTTTCTGATTAGGTTAATCTCCAATGTAACAAGAATTAACATAAAACATACTGATGGAGCAAGTGCTACAAACAGATGCATATTACAAGGTGTTTTCCTTATGGCAGAAATCACCAGATCTACTGCTTTGTTTCCTAAGAAGGCCACACACACATCTTAACTCTGCAGAAAACAAAGTTTGGCTAGAACTCCACACCAAAAAAAAAAAAAAAAAAAAAAAAAAAAATCAATTTCTTGACAGAAGAATCCACAATTGACCAGGTGTGTTGAAGTGAGCATATTTTTCTTCTTCAAAGTGCATATGGAGATTTAGTCAATGAGGAGTAGTATATCTTCTGTTGGACTCCTATGGCAGGTGAGTTATGAGTTCTTCAGCCATTCTCAGTTAAAATATTTCAGTTGTTTTGCTGGCTGTAGTTTCTTCTTATGTTTGATGCATGGTAAGTAGTATCTGGGATGTCAGACTGATCTACCACCAATATAGCAAGGCTTTACAGTACTGTTTTTCCCCTTGAAATCTAAGGAGGTTATTTATGTTAAAAAGAGTAAAAGATGAGATTTTTTGTCTTACTGTAATCTCTAACAGTATTCTAATAGGGGCTATTATGCAGATGCTGTGCTAGTATGTAGACTTGGAAACCTCTTGATACTCTTGCCTCTCCTTGAACAGCTGAAGGAGATTGAGAGCATTTGGAAGTGATTCAAGAGAATCCTGAGGGGTTAGGATGAGGAGACCATACTGAGTTGTTTATTTATATATTAGAGATTCTATAAACTGACACTGAACCCAGATAAATCTCTTGTGGAGGAGGTCAGAGAGATCAAAGTGCCTTCTGAGTGTCAAGATGCAAAGTCAGAAATTGCTGCTTAACTCATTGTTACACGTCTGTCTTTTAGCCATATATCCTCATCCACAACATTTAGTCTTTATAGCACTGATTGCAAGCTGTATCATAACTTCTCAAAATAATTACACAACTTAGATGATGACCATAAGAAAGCATTATAATTCCAGAATGTTTTGCATTTCTGATATAGAAAAAAGATGGAACATAAGATCTGTGTGCTCACCACAGAAAATTAAACGTAAATACTATTACAGATTACACAGATTTATGGTAATATTAATGGCATACAGCACAGTAAACACCCATTCTGTTTAATCAATTTAAAGCTGTCATCCACATTTTGTGAAAAGTGATATTCAAAAACATCTGTGCATATTTGGAATACCATGTGCAAGTCTTCCTTACAACTTTTCCAGTGACTGCTGTTCAGGCAAGATGACTGTACAATTTCATTGCTATAACATATAGCAGGATAGACTAAGTGAAAAACATGTGCTTTATAATTTGCTCATGAGTGCAAAATATTAAGATATAATTGAGGTATCTTCTTTATATTAACCTCAGTTATTGAAATTCTATTTAAATGAAGGAAATCTAAAATTAAAGTTTTCCAGGTCTGATGAGAAGTACAAGAAATATAGTTCAGAAAGTAAGCTTTTTAGAACATTGTCACATAATACTAGGATTTCTTGGTATAGCTACACAAACATATCAGTGAATCAAAAGCTAGAAAAGCCATTGAAGAGAGAGAAAAATTCTTGTCATGCAATCTGCCTGGTTCACTTGACAAAAAACCCCAGTGTTCCAGAGGCTGGCACAGTTGCTCTCTGCTCACAATAAAGATGATCTCTAGCGTTAACAAGGATTTGCTTTTCAACCAGAAAAATTATACGAAAAGAAGCAGACTATACTGAATCTTTTGGAAGCAATCAACTAAGGGTCATAAGCTGCAACTTGGTTTAACAGAAATAAAAATCTCTGACTTTGAAATAATTGTTATGGAACAGTTTTGGAAAGTGTTTCATTTTTGGCGTGCTTTTATCCTTGTCTATTTACACAGTATTTTATAGTCAAGTGACAATATCCCCACTTGCATTACAACTGAGGCAAAACTAAATTTTTGCATTACAGCTGAGGCAAAACTATGTTAAAACTGTGAGACAGTAAGAGAACCAGATTTCAGGGTTGCCGTGTGGATTGCCCTATTGGATGATGAATCCATTCCTAAAAACACCTCATAATATGCTGTAGTTCTCTAGAGAGGCCTCAGGAGATAAAATTCTCATAGGAAGAATGCTTGTTAAGAATAAAGGGCAAATACGCTAACTTCCTACTTGAATAAATATCAACACAGTAATTTAGTAACCAGAGCTCCATAGTAACTGGAAGAGTAGTTCCCTCTCATTCTGCCATTAATTCCTTTCCATCGAGAAAGATTTCAAGGAGTAGCTTGAAAATCAATCAGACAAGTTCAAGGACAGAAATCAGCTGATCAAGAAATATGAAATAAAAATGAAGACTGATGAAATGTAAAAGGATATGCATGCGCTCCAGAGAGAGATAATGCTCAGGTGTCTGTTCAAGTCTGAAGCAGCAGGCTATTCCTAAGCTTCTTCACAGAGAAAAGATTAAGATAAATGTGTGGAGACATTTTTAAAACTCTCGTCTTCTTTTATTATGCTTTATTTGAGCTGGTAAGAGAAAAATATAATTTGGTGATGAGGCAATGTTCATTGTGCTTTTATCACTGCTTACAAGGAAATGGAAAAACAGTTGATACTAAATGCTTTGACAGCTGAAACCAGCACAAGGGCTTGACTTACGAGAAGTAGGACAGCATAATTCTGCTGAAGGGATGAAAAAGCAGGAAATCCTAACATACAGAATGTGGTACAAGTAAAGGTGAATCAAGCCCTTTGAAATGATAACCCATGATTCAGTATTAGCAATTAGGGCAGTGAGCACAGTTTAATGTATATTTACACAATATTCACTGATACTCCAGACAGCTCAATATAAGAAACATAAGAGCTCATTAGTGGACCATTTTATCCAGGGTAGTTTATTTGCTTCACAGCTGATCCATAAAGGTGAAGCATCATGCTAAGGCAGGTGTTATCTCTTCCAGCTATGAAGATAGGTCACTTAAGAGTAAACTGCTTTATGACAGACAGACATGTTCACAGCAAACACAGATAAATGCTTCAATGTGCAGGGAATCACTTGAAATCCAGTAAATTGGGTGGAAAATAATTGGATAAAAATATTTAAGGAGTTTAGTCTCCAATCTGTGTTTTCAGAAAAGATTCATGAAGACATGGATGTTTAAAATTACACATAAGAGACTCTAAAAAATATAATACAGTCATGAGGAAAGCCAGCTGAAGATTAATTTTGAAAGTAATGAATCAGAAGACTTATGTAAATCAAACATATTTAGCATTTTTAAAAGTATGAAACTGATTTTTTTCATGTTGCCTATGAAGAATGGAAAGTATCCTCCAGTTATGAACACATCAGATTTTGCAGAGACCAAAAATAGGAAACAGCTGTTTCATATACACAGACTACTGGAAAAGAAGGGACAATATGTGTCTATGAAGCTGGCATACAACACTGTAAGAAATGAGCATGTTTCTTAGAAAAGAAACAATGGTTTGCATCAACAGACAGAAATGAAAAGAAATTCCACTAACTGAGATTTTTCGTCATACAGATCAGAAAATGTTGTGTACTTGACAGAACTCCAAAAAGGAGTTGGCACACCTTACTCCAGTCTTAGTTTTCCTTTTAATCATACGTAAACTGTGAATTTAACTGGGATTCTAAATCAAAGAAACAAGTAAACGTAGAGGCATAACGGGCAGATACTGGAATTGGAATGTAACAAGACATTAGATGACACAAAACACTGCTAACAGTGACACAAAGACACTGCTAGCTAGCATCAGAAACAGATCTATTACTGTTGCCACAAGAGAAAAAAATGCTATATGACTTTCTCAGTTCACAGAAAAGTAATAGGCTTAGTGTCAAGCAGACTGGGTTCATCTATCAGTCATCAGCCTGTACGGCAAAGAAAGGAACTTTCAGAGACTGGCAACCATAACTACTTACATTCAGCAGTCACAGCAAACCAAATTAAGAGGTTTTCATATATATGGAGAAATCACAGCCTACTATAATTCCCCACAAAGAATAAAAATTAAAGAAAACACCATGTAAAACACAGGTATGTTCATCCTATCCACAATGCAAAATCTGTAGTGCCCACATAAATAGATGACTCATCATTTTGGGAGGGACCACAAGAGGAAAATGACATAGATAAGCCTTCCAGCTAACAAATAAATCTCTCTCCTAGCTTTTTGTTTTGTTGAGTATGCAAAGATTTCAGCTTTTTATATCTGGTTCTCAAATTGGAAGGAAAATCGAACACTCTATCATATAAATGAAAAGATTAATAAAGATTTATATTACATTTTTTTCCCCATTTATGCCTAATATGTTACTCTATGAAAGTCTTTTCAGCAATTCTCTCTCAAAGATTCTTGAACCTTTTACTAATTTCTTCACCTTTCCCTAAATGCAACCATACCACTAATTAACGGGTGAAATCCAAGTACCACAACAGAACTGTACTTTCCATTTTCAACGTACCAAGCTCTTGCATTCCCACACTGTTTGGAAGACATGGTAAAACAATAAAATCATGAAACACTTGACACAAAAATGGAAGGTTTAAATCTAAAAATAAATATTCTACACTGAATACTCTGATGAGCTGTAATTACAAAACATCATATCATAAAAGACATACTAAGTACTGCTCCAAACATAGATACACCTTATTATGAAACACATAGTAATTATTACGAAACACTGCTGGTTAAACATTCATTATGGAAGGATTGTTATGAAATAGAAATCTTCTTAATAAGACATTCCAGGTGGAACCTGTTAATTTAGTGGCATACAGTCCAACAGTTTCACGACACCAGGACTGAAAAATACATCATCAGCTGTGCGATACCTAACTTATAAACTGTACTGAAAATACATAGCCAGCACTATGCTGCAAAGTCCTCTTCACTACCACACTTCTGTTAGCAGTATCTCCCTTTACATGACAGGTACATTTTGTGAATTATATTTGCAAAAGGCTGTTCTACTTTTGAATAATGTTCTTTTCTCTCTTTAGCATTAGCAGATTACATTTTTAACTTAGGCCTGTTTCCCTATATGAACTATAGTGTTAGAAAATGCTATCACATACTATCAAGTCATTCTGCATTAGGAATAAAATCTGTAGATTGTCTTACATAATCCTACGTGTTTTATTTCTAAATGTGTTACTGATATTTGATTGTATAAGCTAAGAGGTATTGAAAATCTCTAGATCTGAAGGCTGATATAAACTTAGGTGTAAAAAAGGTATTTTATAAAACTCTATAAAAAAATGAAACTCCTCTGCTCAGTATAAAACGTATTTCATATTGCTTTACAATGAAGATAATGCTTCCAAGTACATAAGGAATTTATGGTGCTGGTCACAAAAACAGCAAGTGAAAAAAGTTCAGCAATACTGGTCTACTATGTGGCACTTCTGTTTAAAAATAAACATTCTTTCCAGTTCTGCTAGGGAGACCAAGTGGCTGAATAGCTTAACAAAAAAAAGGCTTTAAGAAAATGTATCTTTCCTACAAAATATGACAGGACACATTTTCAAAGCATAAGTAGGAACTTAGCCATACAACTCCTACTAACATTACTGGGAGCTGCCTGTCAAAAGCACTGTGCATCATGCTGAAAATGTCCTTCAGTGATAACAATAGAGTTAAAACTTTTGGACATATACATAAATATTTTACATGAGGTGTTTTACAAGATAACATTTGTGATTTATGCTCAACTGTTCTTTCAGAAGTAACTGTATCACAGGAACACCTCAGAAATGAGTTTACTCTCTGGTTACATAGTCCACTAAAATTTACTGTTCTTTCATGAAACTTTCAACATAAGTCTGGCTCTTTAAAGTAGACTTTTAAAGAAGGTACAGAAGCGAAGTTATTCATTACAGAATATGTTTCAGTGTTATCTATATTACTTCAATACCTCATGTACTTTATGTACAGGTGATCTTGCTAAATTACTTTTAAACCGGTTTCTAAAAATATTGCCTCTCCCCTTAGTAGAGGAATGATACAACTTCTCCAAAATGAAGCAGATAGTATCAAAGAAAGATGAAGAACCCTGATATCAACTACAGCACGACAGGAAAAGAAAAATATGAAGATTCTACTGTGTACTACAGAATGAAATCATAAAAATCTTGGGTCTGAAGTGAGATTGCATTATTAAGTCAAACATAAAAAAAAAAAATCTTAGTGAAGAGATAAAAGCTGATATAGTTTATATGTATTTGATTAAAAAAAAAATATTTGAAAGTGACTACTAGGAGGAATCTGCAAAAGAGATTACATTTACACCCCTGGGAACCACCGATTTACTGCTCTGATTTTTTTTTAGCTGTCACAGCAAAAGTCAAAGTTACAACATGTAAGACTATTTCTGTGAGCATCTGGAGTCAGTCCTAATTACTTAACAAGGAAAGGGTAAATATAATCGGAATTTTTGACAAAAGATGTTTTACTGCTTGTCTATGTTGAAGAAAACAGATTAAAACTGAGCCCTATATATCAAATTAATTTATAACTTAACTCCAAAAGCTCAACTAAACATGCTTCCAAATACACTCCTGTCTGGGACTTTAAATTATGTGAGGTACCTCAGGGATTTTAGCTAGCACACAATTAAAAACTAAATATTGTTACCCTACTTCTAAGATACTAATCTACACAAAGTAACTTGTTTTGTAACAGGTAGAGGCCCAATTTGTACATCTAGGATTAACATGGGCAGCTAAGTACTCAATTTGAGATTAAGCACCACAGCATCAGATGAAATCAGGCTAACAAAATGTCAACCCCTGTCTTTCTAAACACAGAATAATAGGGAAAAGACATTTCATGAACTTTCTAGTGTCTCTAAATTTGTAAATAAAAGGAGAAAGCTAGCTAGCATACTCAAGACTTAGTGACATAACAAACTGGAGACTTAGTATGGCAGTGGAGAAAATTAATAGTGAGAACCCTCATCATTAATTATTCTTCTGTACATCATGAAGTTAAAATATAAGAGTATGAAAGTAAGAAAATTTTTGTGACTTTTGACAATTATTAGTAAGAAAAAGATGGTAACAATTGCCAAAAAAATCACAAAAGTTGACATGTTACCTGGCTATGACAAAGAGCACACAACTGACACCCAAGTAAGCCAGCAGAATATACATCCAGATATCAGGGGAGAGAGGATTCAGGAAGGAGAAGACGCCCGGGTTTGTACCATTGGGCTTGCGGTACAAAATACTTATTCCAAGAGTCATAAAGGGCTTGGAAAAGTCGATGACCTTCTCTCGAACATAGGTAATTGCCAATGGTGCAACTGCAAGGTCAGCTTTCTGTTAACAGAAATACAAAAAGAGAAACAGGCCATAAGTCAGAAGAAACAGGTTTAGGTAGACAATCAGATTAGGCAAAACACAAACTTTACATGGAGGAGCTTTGTTCTTGTACTAGGTAGGCTGAAATTTACAACTCTCTTCTCCCTACAAGTAAGGAAACAGATTTATTCTACATCCTGTTTACTAAACTGACACAGTAGCATTTAGAGAAAATTAAAAGCACTATTACAGGGTTAGAAGTGAAGAAAAATACTGCATCTTGCAGAAAACATGAACATCCTTTATCACATCTTTTAAAACTTTTTAAAATGTACATATCAGCATAAGTCTTCTTTTTGTCACTCCTTCACTGTGCTCTTTAGTAGCTAACATATTTGTGAAACAGATGTAATTATGCTTGTAAAAGTGTAGGGAAAGGGCCAGGAAGCAGTTTTGCTTATTTTAGCATAAAAATATTGGTACAAAATGAAGAACATTTTAAAATCAGAAGTGCTACACCTGAAAGGTTGCTAGAGGGATTAAGTTCTAACAAAGTATAACTGTCCTTACTAGTTTCCAGAAATCACTATGAAACTTGTAGGTAACTGACTATTAATCAATTGCAGTATTTAAGAAGAAATCATACAATAGAATGTATTTTGTCAACTTACATTGAGTTTTAGTTATTATGGCAATAATTCATAGGAGATTAGTAAATGGTCTATACTATTTTTATTCAAAACTTAATGGAAATCATAGTGACAAGAAAACTACAGCATCTACTTTTTAATCTCTGTCAACAGCTCTTGAAAGACTACTGTGCATGTGTGTATGTGTATATGTGCACATATGAAAGAGGGAAGTTCAGTATACAGTACAAGACTTGGCAAGCTGTAAACTAAGAAGTCCTTGAAACTATACATAAATACAGGTATGTAGTAACAGAAATGGTACAGCTACTGTGAAATACTGCTATCCAAGTAACATAGCTGCAAATAACACCATTTTCAGAATGCCTGTTCTAAACCAAGATCCAGAGATTTTATTCCCAATAAAACTGTACAAACTTATACTTTTATATACTTTCTTTTCCTCAGTTGGTATTGCGCATACTGTGTAACACAAAATCCCACACAATGTTATAGCATTTCAATGTTCCCTTTTTTTGTTGTCTCACCTTCCACAAAGTTCTACTATAGTCTATTGTTGTTATGAGCATTTATCATATCATTAGATCTACTCTAGTAAAGTACTTCTATGTTACAATGTGAAACTCTATTGGCACTGTTCATTTAATTTGGTAAGGGTTTACTGTTCAAAAACATGACATACGTTTCATTTTCATTGGTATTCAGAACTTATAGGTATTAATCAGACCAGCGAGGCTTTATTCCACAGCAGCTGATTTTTTATGGATTGCATATTACTGATGATATTCAAGCTGATGCAGAAAGAAAACAGTAAAGTAAGAAACCAAAACTAATTTGAATTAAAAGTTATAGGTCAACATGTAGAAGTTTGAGAAATGTAACAACTGAAGCTATTAGTTTGTGAGGCAACTAGCAGTCCTTACTCTAAGATTCTGAAAGCAACTCACTAGAGACCGTCAGAAGATGCAGCTGCCCAAAGATAGAGAAAATAGATCTTTTGGAAGGCTATTGGTAGTTGTGAATTTTAGTCTTAAAACATTGACAGAGCCTTAATGACTAACAAATTATTTCTTTTAACAAATACTATAGGAAATCCAACCCTTGATCATTAGATGAAAACAAAACCATATACAAGTGAATATAGGTTGTAACTATCTGCAGTTGAGCAAAGCTCTAGGGAAGTTGCAGATGAAATTAGAAAAATAACCAAACAAGAAACAATGCATGTCTCATATGACAGAACCAGACAATCGGATATCCCAACCTGGGAGACAGAGATCCAAAATATAGGTCCGTATCTTGATATATCAAGATTTTCTTCAGAGCTTTAGTAACTCCATTTCAATATTCTTGAACTAGTAAATCACCATAAGAACAAAAATTAAGCATCTCAACAAAAATAAAATCCAGAGTCTTTACTGACTGAGGAAACTAGCTGCTAGAATGAAAGACATAAAAATGTAGTACTGCCTCATGTAACCACTTTTGCTAATATATGTTATCTCCAAAATATTCAATTCTCCTGGCAATAATTTCATTCTGAAATGGCACTACTTGAAAGTAGGAGAAATAAGGGGCCAAGTTTCCAGAAGTGCAGTACCAGGGTCTCCTACACTCTTCTACAATGAAGCAATACAACTAAGAGAATTCTCTTTAGTTAATTTATCAGGATGAATTGGAGAGGAATGGTGTACAATTAGGATTTTATCAATCTACATTTATCAACATTAACAAATGAGTACATCCTAAAATGGCTTTCTGATAAATTCCATAACAAAGAATATTTATCTCACTTGGCAATGATGTACGCATCCATTTTTTAGAGTGAATGTATATATAATTCTATTTTTTAAAGGAAAAAAAATTATTTATCTGAAAGCATAATCCTAAACAGCACTTATTCATGACCTTAGAGTACTTGGGATGAAGTCCTTTTTATGACAGCATCCAAGGAGTGGTGAGGATAAGCTAGTCACTACAGAGAAAAATTCTGCACCAGCTAAAGGTTAAAATAGCAATTAGAAACAAGTAAGTCTGACAAGGACATTCCAACGCAAGGTGTAGTCCTGAGCAAAACGCAAGAGTTGTACAGCAACACAAATCATAGCCATACCATGTGATGAAGGAGCGCACTGCAGACAATAATGCCAACGGTAGATGGCACAGACCGGAAAAAAATATTCCTCACAGTAAATTCTTATTTTAATTATGTCAAGTGTGAGGAAATCACAATCCTGCATTCACTCCACCATTCAAAGATACAGCATGATAAATTGGAGAATGGCACTCACATTCTGCATCCATCTTGACAGTTTTTCAAAGAGAGGTTCTGCAGCAAGGAAGAGAATATCCACGACAAGAGGGAGGAAGAAACAGAATTTATCGTAGTCTACAGGACACTTTAAAAAGTCAGCTGAACCATTGACAGTTATTCCCACCATGCTTTCTCAAAGTGCATCAGTTATTTTGAACGTTACTTTTAACAGTACATTCTCAACAGTACTTGATCTTCCATCTTCACCCTCCATCTTAAAGGGTAATGATATTTCCTCCTTTCATACTAGCATATGCACTCCCAGTATGGTCTACTTTCTACATTACTGCAGAACTCTGTGAACAGGGATTGCTGGACCTTCCCTTCTTTTTGTGCCATTTGAGGACTGCACATACTCTCTTCACAGCTGTGTAAAGGTTTCCCCGTCTTGCTGCCATGTGCAGTTGTAGGATGTTCACTCACCAACAAACAATTCAAGGTATACACAATTTATTTCTGCTACAGAAGCCCCTAAGGCATGCTAAAATCCTCCTCTTTTGCTTCTTCATTTACATTTTACTTCCAAGCAGCTTGTTGACTGACAATTTTACATAAAATAACATCTGAAGAAAAAAAAGGAGGACCTTTTTCTCAGTTGCACAGGGCTGAAATTTGGTACATAACCTCTAAGAAGACAAGTTTTAAAATTATACTTAAGTCAATCTATGCATGCAGCTACAAAAAACTTCAGCAAGAAATCTGCACATAAATGTTGAGTAGTGCATGGGCCATAGCATGTATAAGTTGGTATTTGCAGATATTGATATTTTGTATGTGAAAATTAACTCTATAAAATGTAACCTAGAAAAAATGCCACATTAATTTTGGGTGAAATTGAATTTTGAAAGCATTTAATAACTTCTAATAATAATGTTGGGGAAAGGAAAAACAAACACTGATTGAATTTTCTTCTGATGATCCTTTTCTGAAAAACTTTTGTCTCACCTATTTTATTCAAAGGAATTCAAAGGAGTTTAAATACATTCTAGACATAGCAACCACAAAATGGCTAATAGTTATTTTTAATTAGACTCTACAACTACAGAATATTCTGCTATAATAATGGAGTTCTTTAGCCTATGTTAATGGAGTCTTCTGGTAAGAATTTAGCTGCTAATATTTTGCATTGATTTAGTATCCATGTAATATTTACATTAAAAATGCAGGGAGAATCATACAATCTATATCTGTTCTCAGTTGTTTATACAGTCAATCCAATCAGATTGTGATTGTATAATATACATAGAAGTATACATATACACTGAAAATGCATTTTAGTAATTTTACTTCTATACGGGCAGCAATAGACTTACTGCCTGTAAATATTTTTTAAAATAAAAGAAGATAATTTTTTTAAAAGGAAAAAATCATAAGGCTTCTGTTTAATCCACTACGTCAGCTCTTCAGCCTAAGACCCTAAGTCAATATGTAAACTTCTTCAGCCACCTTAAATTTTCGGGATTGTTAAACCGAGCGCTAAATTTCAGTTACATTCCCTGTGGAGAAAATGCATCCCTACACTAGACAGAGGAAGACTAATACCCAGCTTCAATAATTTAAACCCATCTAACAGGCTTTTAATGCACAGAGAGCTTATGCAACACTCCTGTTCACAGAAGTGCATTTCCCTGCCACTGATTTGGAAAACTAAGATCTGTAGTTTGCCTTTAAGCTTGTGATCTATCCTAAACTGCCTTGTTCATGCTGCTACATTATAGAAAATTTTACACCCTGTGTCTTTATTTTAACTAGCCACTTACATTATTTTGATATAAATTGTTTTTCATGTTTTTCTACTACCTTTCATGGGATTGTAGGACAATTCAGGTGGCAAGAGACATCAGGAGGTCTCTTGTTCAATCTCCTGTTCAAAGCAGGGTCATCAACATGATCAGACCAGGTTGCTCTGAGTTTTACCCAGTCAGTTTTGAAAACCTCCAAGGATGGAGACTACGTAACCTCTCTGGATAACCTGTTCCACTGCTTGTCTGTCCACATAGTGAAAAAGTTTCTACAGACAAGCAGTGGAGCAGGTTGTTTAGAGAGGTTATGCAATTTCAATCCTTGGAGGTTTTCAATTTATGCCAGGCACCACTGTGAAAAGCCCGGATGCATCTTCTTGATAACCTCCTCACAGGTCCTGGAAAGCTGCTACTAGAGGTCGCTACCTTTGCCAAATGTAAGTAACATAACATCAAGTCCAAAACAAGTCCAGACTAAATAGCCGAGTTTAGATGTCATGCCTTCTTATTTGTGGGATCTTGACTTTTATAATTTAAGATTAATTGCTAACAATATCATATATAGATGCAACTTTAGCAGTTGTTACTTTATTAACATAGTAATTTAACATAATAAAGTAACATGATGACAGTTTCAAGAGGTACTGGCTCAAGTTACACATGGGTTTCTAACTGCTGAGCTGCTTCTCAGTATTTACTGTTCAGCAACAAAAAGTTACTGAAAGATGGGCGGTTTACTCAGATTCATTTTACTGACACTCAGTAGTATTTCATAGCTGTTTCATTTCTTTAGACATCCTTCTGTCAGCATGGCTAATACTCTTCTTGGCAAAGTCTTGAACAGCTGTGGTAACTAATGGTTGTGTCAGCTACAAGCCCTCAAGTCTTTAGAGGAGGGTCCTGATTTAGTAATCAACAAGATCATCTCCCTAGAGATCCAGATCTCCAAAAAAAATAAAAAAAAACCAAGGCAAACTGTTCTGCAGAGGAAATTTGCCTGCTGTCCAATACTACAGAAACAACTTGCTACATGAATTCAACTACACAAAAACATTTGGAAACCTTGCTACAATGGCTTTTGAATAGGATCGAGCATATCTTTTGATCAACCTAGCAGTGTCTAGAACTGACTTTCGGTATTGTTTTCTGTTTGCTGCTTTGTTATTCTCTGAACGTTTAGTCAAGGAAAAATACTAGTACTAAAACCATCAGGAACTCTGTAATTAGTTAATTTACATTATCTCCTCTTATTCAAGGTTAGTAAACCTAGGAATTTTTCTAGTCCATTCTCATTTAGCTACGCCAGCATGGATTAGATTTAATAGCTGAATAGATGTAACATGAGTACCCATTCAAAATAGTCACAAAGTTTCTATTTGTTGATTTATAGGATGCTGTTCCATGGAAGTATTTTGAACCAACTCTTTTTTAATCAACAGTTACAGAAATTGTATGTAAGAGGACTAGAGCAGTGGACCATGAAACTACACTTAGCAGGAAGATGGATGACAATAAATTACAACAATAATAAAATCTCAGCCTTATTTCTTATCACTTCACTCCAGCAGAGTTTTCCACAAAGGACTCTTCTAATGGTTAGAAGGGCAAGATTCACATACCCAAAGAAAGGGCAAAGTGCCAAAGACAATATTTACAAGACAGTGTAGATATTGTGGCTCAGGGTTCAGGAAAGGGAGACTCCCGCCCTTAAAAAAAAAATAATTATGAGAGTACTTAATTAAAATGTAACAGTTCTTCTTTACAGTTATCACACTCTTTTTTTCCAAAACTGTATTTTTGTACCAGAGATGGTTTCTAAACATGAAAATTACTGGACACCATGCTCCAGCGCAGCTTCTTGAAATAAAATACAGAGGTAACACTGACTCCTTTTTTGTAGCTAACATTCTTATCATTATACTTTCCAGATTTACTGCAACTTCCTGCAAGTGTTTTTTTTCCAGTTGTTATCAGCTCTGTCACCTAGATTTTCAGTTACTGCATTCAGGACAAAAAAATCCCACACTTTTTGATTTTGACATGAATTCTGTTCTCAGATATATGAGTTTTTATCAAATTGTTTCAGTGAATTCATTTCATCATGCATTCAAGTTTGACTTGTATCAAATTTTACTTGCTCCCCCTTTTCTGCATCACTTTGTCATTTGCAATTTCTCACAAGGGAATCAAAATGATTAATAATGTTTTTGCATATAATTTGGATGGGAGTAGATCACTGCAGGATATAATACCTCTTATTGATTAACAGTTCTCAACTGACAACTTTTTGAAATCTATCATTTCATCAGCATAATTAAGGGCATAAAACCCATTAATATGGACAAAATCAACCTCCTGTACACTCATCCCCTCCAGCTGCATTTTGATGCAGCTATCAAAAGACTTTATTTTTAAAAGAATCCACACACTGATCAATGAATCATTACATTCCAGTGCCTTAGGCTTTAATTAAAATTGATCATTATTATAAACAATAACAAAAAATGATCTTTTTAGAGAACTCCCAACATATATGAAATAAAAACAGAAGTGTTTTTATATTGTGTATATTCTTAAAACATTATATATCATGCAATGGTTTACATGTGCCATAATTATAAAGGAATGGCTAATACAGTACGTATTTTATTACCTAAAAATATTGTCACAAACCTAAGGAAGAAAAATGTTAGTAGTGTTGTTATGCACTAGATCCTAACTTAGTTCTGTTCTGCCTAGGGTATATGTAAGCTAACTCATTTGAAAAACTCATTACATTTATTTAAATTCAATAAAACTTATCCAAGCTCTAGGCATTATTTAAGTACTGAAGATACCAGGATAAACTATTAACAATCAGCTTTAATAAAAATAAAATGCAAATCCTAAGGATAAAATCTATGGTGGTTGAGTTAAAATGTTTTTGATATTTATAAGATGAAATCTATGAAACACTTAAAAATGTCATTACTGTTATAATTTATTCTTTGTATTATGTGAAGTTCTGCTTCATTCTGGAAGACAAGGATTAACAGAGGGGTACAAATACATAATGAGTAAGAACACACAATATAACAAGAAAAAATATTGATCGGCATGACAGGCAGATGTAGACAAATTCCTAGTCTAACTACTGACCAATTAGAAAGTGGACAGATATAACAACATTTGTGGATGACGCTAAATTAATTATTCAAAGTAGCAAGATTATAGAAGAATTGCTCTATGTCAACTTGCACAAAAAGATGTGGAGGACAGTAAATAAAATGAGCTCAGAACAAGAAACTGTCCAGGAATGCAGAGACAGAGTTAGGCTAGCCAAAGCCCATCTGGAGTTGAACCTGGTGAGGAATGCCAAGGGCAAGAAGGGCTACTATAAGTACATAAGCAACAAAAGAAAGACTAGAGAAAATGTGGAACTGCTGCTGAATGGGGCAGGGAACCTGGTGGTAAAGGACATGGAGAAGGCCAAGGTACTCAATGCATGCTTCACCTCAATCTTTACTGGTAAGAATACTGATCTTCAGAAATCCCAGGTCTCTGAGACTACAGGGCAAATCTGGAGCAAGGAAGACATAACCCTCAGTGGAGGAGGATCAGGTGAAGGAACATGTAAACAAACTGCACATACAGAAGTCCATGGGACCTGATGGGATGCACCCATGAGTGCTGAGGGAGCTGGCTAATGTCAGCCAATCCCAATTATCTTTCAAAGGTTGGGGAGATCAGGAGAGTTTTCTGAGGACTGAAATTAAAAAAATGTCACTCCTGTCTTCAAAACAGGCAATTCAGTGTCAATTAATTCCTGGAAAAGTGATGGAGCAAATCCTGCAAGTCATATTAAGGACAAGAAGATAACTGAATGTTATCAGCATGTATTTATAAATGGGTAATATTGTCTGACCAGCGTGATATCTTCCTACAGTGAAATGACTGGCTTTGGTGGGTGAGTAGAGAGCACTGAATGCTGTTTATCTTGACTTTAGCAAGGTTCTCAACACTGTCTTCCATAACAACCTCAGAGACAAACTGACAAAGTACAGACTAGATAAGTGGACGATGAGGTTAAATGAAAACTGGCTGAGCTGTTGAACTGAAAGGGCAACGTGAAGACCAGCTGGAGATCAGTCACTAGTGGTGTACTCCAGGGGTCAACACCCACACCAATACTGTTTAACATATTCATTAATGAGCTGGATGAGTGGACAGAGTGCACCTTCAGCAAATAGCCACATTGTACAAAACTGGGAGGTGTGGCTGGTAGACCAGAGCTGCTATTTAGAAGGACCTCAGCAGGCTGGAGAAACAGGCACACTGGCACCTCATGAAGTTCAAATAAGGAAAATGCTAAATGCTGCACCTGGGAAGCATAAACCCAGACACCAGTAACATGCTGGAAGGATGGTGAGCAGCTGGGCTGCATTAGGCAGAAGCATTGCCAGCAGGTTGAGTGAGGTGATCCTTGACCTCTACTCAGCACTGGTGAGGCACATCTGGAGTGATGGGTCCAGGTCTGGGCTCCCTGGTACAAAAGAGACAGGGACATACTGGAATGAATCCAGCAAAGGGCTACAGAGATGATTAAGAGATTGGAGTACCTGCCATATGAGTAGAGACTTGAGTGAGCTGGGACTGTTTAGCCTGAAGAAGAGAAGGCTCAGGGGAATCTGATGAATGAATACAAATAACTGAAGAGGGGAGGGGAAGTAAAGAAGACAGAGGCAGACCCTTCTCAGTGTTATCGAGTGAAAGAAGAGGTAATGGGCACAAACTGAAATGCAGGAAATTCCATTTAAACATAAAAAACCCCTTTTCTATTGTAAGAATGGTCAAACACTGGAGCAGGTTGCCCAGAGAGGTTGTGGAGTCTCCATCCCTAGAGACAGTCAAAACTTGATGGGACATGGCCCTGGGCAACCTGCTCTAGTTGACTATGCTTTGAGCAGGGATTTGGACTAGGAGATCTCTAGGGTCAGTTTCAACCTCAACAATTCTTTGATTCTGTAGTGTAAGTAATTTCTCTTTCCAATTCTCTACACACATCTCTGTAACAAACCTGCAGTTTTATTTCTATTCTGGAAGCAGACAGAGAAAGAAAGTTTGCAACTAGTGAAACTAGGTTTGGCATATAGTCTCCTAAAACTGTCCGTAATATTGTTGATTTCCTGTTAAGCTACAAGTAGTTAAATAAATAGATGATATAATTTTTAAAATTACAAAGACAACCAGAAATTGCTCAAGTATTACAGGAATTAAAATACTAAATATGGCATCTATCTCATTTCTCTTATTTCTATATTACTGGTGTACAGTGGGAATGAAGAGAAAAAGGAAAATATTCTTGTCTGATGGCTACACTACAGAACAATTTTCTTAAAGACACCTCAAACTGATGAATTTAAACATTTAAATATAGCAAATAATTCAACAGAAGCTCTAGAGAGAACATGATATCAAGTTAGATACAGGAGCATTAAGTCTAGAATTGAAATGTGCTATTCCTCAGTCCCACAAAGCTCTGTTGGTACAATGGCACTCTTTGCTGGTGCCTGGTTCTAGTTCTCTGATTCAGGCACACATCTGAAATCATGCTGCCACTGTAATCTAAGCTGCTACTGTTCTTGCAGCAAAACTCTATCACCTTTATGCAGTTCTCTAATAGCAACAGGATTAGTCCAGAGAAGAGCAATGACACTATACTTCTGTGGTGGCTTTTCATAACTGACCCTTTATTTTATCTTTATTATTACACTGTAACAATAATATAAGTGTAGAACTTACACTAGTTTTGCTTTTACATTTTGGAATTATGAAATACTACAGTATTGCAATAACTCTTTTGAGGGACAGAAGGATCATTTTCAAACTGACTTGAAAATCATAAGACGTGGAAGTGACAGGGCTGAATGCTGCACATGACATTTTGAAAGAGCTCAATTATTTTTCTAAGTTTAAAAACTAATAAAGATAATTAATTACCATGCATTTGAAGAATGACTTGAAGATTTGTATACAAGATTTTGATACATTTTTGACAAGACACTTATTCTAGAATATCCTGACTAAAAAAATTCTAACGGGTATCTATACTGTTTCACAGTTTCTACTAGCACTTTATGAGTATCATGCCCCACACATTCGTACAAAAATATACATTCATTCTTTACAAGCACCTATATGCAGTCATTGATATGCGTATGTGTATATGTATTTTTTCGCACGAATATACATTCTCAGGAAGAGAAGTTACTCATCTTTGGAAGTTACCACACATTACTGCTAATCAGGCCCTCAGAGGTTCGGAAATAGCAGAATAAAAATTGACTGTGCAAATCAATTTCAAGCTATTGTGACAAAGTAACGCGATTTTCTTCCTAACACACACACGCACACACACAATCAGTTTCATTTGGTGTATTTTGGACTTAAGTAAAGCTGCAGTGATGGTTTCTTTTTTTTTTAAACTCTGAATGTTTGACTTTTGTGTAATTTTCTTAAACAACTGAATTATCTTTGATCTTGTAAGAATAACAGATCAGAATTAATACCTTTCAGTTCCCCAAACAGTATGGGTGACGTTCTATTTTGGGCATCATTCCCAGGGACACATCTCCTGCCAGCACATTCTGAAACTCTTTTACCAAAATGTTGCTTTGCTGAAAGTTGACGTACTCCAGGATTCCACAGTCCCTCCTCCCTGCCTTCCATGAAATGTTCACTTTGAGATGTGTTGAAATTCTTTGGTGATGAGCAAAAAAACAAATTGCAGCACAGAGCTTTTGAATTTTTTTTTTTTCGAGCTTTTAGTATCAGTAACAATATTAAGAATTCATTTGGTTGTGTTAATTGTGCTTCATGAATACACCTGTAGTTGATTTATATAGGTCCCCTGCAAGTCTTTCAAAATCCTTCTGTTACCATTTCCAAATGAAGAAAATCCAAGCAAGTAGCAACATCTCTTATGAACATGCTCCGAGTATGCCATGTTCACATTTATGAGTAGAATTTCTGAATTCCTGATCTACCAAGCATGCAATCAAACTCCTAAATCATTACTTCTAGGAGGAATGAGGTTAAAATAAGATCTAAGTAGGCAGAGAGGAGGACTAAGGGAAGATTGGGAAAACTAGTACCAATCAACTTTCCCTGTACAGCTGAACTTATTTTGATCTTTGTAGTGATCAAGTACCATACAATGAAGTATAGATACTGTAGAAATAGACTGAATGAACAGATTCACGATAAACTCTAAAAATAACTTGCTGAAGATTTGACATGAAAAACAGAATTGCAAATCACCTCCTTGGAGGAAAAGCACATCTTTGAATAGAGAAGTTGTTTCATCAATTTTCTCCAGGTAATTTAATTTCTACTAAATGGGCCCAACCCCAGTGACCAACCTTTTCTGAACCAGAAGATACAGAATAAAAATGTGGACACGTGAATTTACCTAATAAAAGGGATAAGTCCCAATGGAAATTAACGCTGCTATTAGAGAATTCTAATTTTCACATGTATTTCACTTCAGCAGACATATACACAGAAACAATAATCCCCATGTTATTTTCTACCATTCTTCACTATCATTATAGCAACAAAAGTGATTGTAAAGATCAGATAATTGTATGAGGATATGAAAAATGTAACACTTTTATGAATACAGCCGTAGCCCTGGATCCCATCAGTTCCTAATCATTGCTGTAAGCATAGATGATGCTTGAGCTAAAGAGTTATCTTTTGGAGTCTCATTTGAAAAACTTCATGCTGCTGCCTTGATGGGCTGTGATTCAGTTCACTGGCAGTGCAGTGAAAATGAATGCCAATTATTCACTGTACAGTTTTTATCTGTAACTGAAACTTAATCATTTTATATAACCAAGTGCATTACCTACGCATGTCCAAATAGCTAATAATTATAAATGGGGATTATACTGGTTAGACTTAAAACATATTCTATGTTAATGCTTATGTACTAATTCTTTCACCCAGTATCTAAAATATTTGGCCCCTAATTCACACTTGATTTGGCCCAGTGCTAGCATTCTTTTGGCAATAACTTCTCAAGGAACATTTGAAATGATTCCCCCCAGTTTCCAGAAACTTGTGAACCTGTGACTAGCCACACCTAAAAAAGAAAAGAAAAAAATAAAAGAGGGAGTGGGGGGCAAGTGGGCAAACATCCTATTTATCACTGCGGGCAGGCAGGAAAATAGTCAAGGGAAGGAACAGAAATTACAAACTAACAGTTTTACACAGTAAAACACGCCATTTATCACAAGGGATCCTGGCTACTAAAGTAAATTAGGGTACTTCCTGAATTTTATCTATACTTTAAATAAAATCCTGAGTTATCTAGCAGAAATGCCAAAAGACAGAGTATGGATGTTGCTCCAAAAAGTAAGCTCGAGTCTGGCAATTCACTGATAGGATTCGATAAGACTGGTAGAATGAAAAAGAGAAAAAAACAGAAATGGAAAAAAAGACAGGTTATTTTCACATAGCAACAGAAAAGTGATTTTAAAAGAAAAATATCCATTAGTAGTGGTTAAAATTGTGAAAATTAAAATTAGAAAACCATAATACCCTAACTGCAAAAACCATTACTTAGGCATACTGTAGTTAAACGAGAAGAAGGCAATATTCACTTACCCCTAGTCTCAAGACATTTCAGATAAACAGCCACCTGAGTACAGACCATCAGAAAAAATCCACACATCTCAGAGCACTTATTGAGAAGACCCTACTGTCAAAGTCTCCTACCACTTTGGGTGTCAAATAACTGAGAATATACTTAAAATCTTTCATCCGGTGTCTTTGGGAAACATAGGAAGTGATCAGGTCAAAAGATCATGTAATAACATTCATGACTACTAAGAAAAAGTGTATATATTATTATTCTCTGTGTCTTACTGTAGTATTAGAAATATTGCTGGACCTTGCTTTACTAAATGCAGACTGTGTGGAAGTTCCTTGCACTTTGGAAAATAATTGCTCACTCTCAACTGCTCTTTTGTTGAAAACTACATCTTCAGTGTGTCCTGTACTTGAAATCAGTAACACACTCCTTGCCTGCAATTTAATAAGGAATTCATACATGCACTTCTGCTATGTTCCTCACTGAATTAATACATAAATTTTGCACACTTGAGCTAAGCTTCTGGCTTGGGATTTCTTTGACATTTTAGATTACTGAGGTTTTGGATTTCCCTGGCATTTTTTCATGGCTTTCTGCAATACTTTCTGTTGCACTCTATCTGAAATCTATTTTCTGCATAACATTTACTCTGAGTTAGGATCTGTTTGTACATTTTTCCATGGGAATATCATATACAGCCTTTATTAGAAAGTGACTAAATAGACATGCAAATTAAGTGTCATCTTGTAAGTGAGTATAGAGACCAATGTTTGGCTGTTGGTTTGAAGCAGTAATAAAGCCATAGTTGCTAGTAATTCTATGGTCATGTAGAACACCATCTCTTTGATCGTTCACCTTAAAGCAAACCAAAAAAAAAAAAAAAAAAAAGGAACAGAAGATGCATAGTATGGCATATTTAAATGAATTACATTGATAAATTCAGACAGACAAGATAAGAATTTGCAGGGAGGTTCTGTAAATCTAAGAATATATTCAGTTTGCTCGAAGTGAAAAACAGAAGCTCAAGCAACAAAAGAGACACAGTTAGTTGCTTGTCAGGGGGACACCTGCTGCTGCTTATTCAGCTTGGGACAAATGACATAGGAAATAAAAGGTCAGAGCACTTGAAGTTGTGGATTAATGAATTAGCAATTAGACTGAAAGGCACAAAAAGCACAAGTGATATCTTCTGGCATATTACAAATTAACATAATAAATTATCCTATAGACTCCAGGAAAGATTTCACACAGAAATGAAATGCTACTTTAATGAGGAAAAGAAAGCATGCAATAATAACTGGAAGATAATATGAACATTTAAAACAGTAAACATACACACGAAAAATACATTACAGGCACTTAACAGTTAAAGAATTATGGATACTTTATGATGACAGAATAACTGGAAGGAGTTGGAATACTATTTTTAAATATTAAATAACGTGAATTAGTAGCTTTGTTTAAAGGGAGGGTTGTGCTGGAAAACAGCCAACAAGACTTAACAAATGTAACTAATAATGATTACTTAAAATTCAGAGAAGAATGGTTCAGCATAGAACAGTAATGCTTAATCTGCAAGGTAAATAAATATATACCAAGAAATAAAAATGCACTCACAACAGATGGCCTTCAAATGGCTAAACAGATAAATCAGGAAAGAGATAAATTATAAACAAAACATAAGAAAGCTGAAAATACAAGCAGATAAGGATAAGAAAATTGAAATACAAACAGTAGTATTTTAAACATATACATAGAGTACAGAAAAAAGGGAATTGTGTTGTCTTTTTTTTTTAAAGAGCATAGGTAAAAATAAAATAAAATGGCAAGATACTAGAAAATAACATACAAAAACTTCAGCAGAAATCAGTAGGCATTCAGCTTACCATCTATATTTATCTATATTCACCAGAGTTGCTGGTTCAAGCAACAACTATATCTTAACTGCAGACTTGCCAAAACACTATGTGGTTTATAGAAGGTTACCCCTCAAAACATCATCTCCCCAAAGGATCAGACTTCAAGTTTTTGTTATATATAGAAAAAGTCTAGCATGATTAAAATTTTTATCATGTGACAGCTTAGATTCAGTTGCAGATGCTAGCTTAGATCTAAGATTTGAAAAAAAATTAACTCTCACATAGTTTGTCAAAAATGTAGCTTAAATTTTGTACTTAGAGATGAGCTTAGACTCCTCTGTAAGTACAATACATTATGTATTAAATGACAGTTTAAGTTCTACTTTTGTAATGCAAAACTGCTCAATGTATCCAATGTAAACTCATAAAAGGAAAGGAGTAATTATTATAAAAAGTGTGAAAGCTTTATAGCTGAACAAGACATTTTGTAATGAAATCTATGAGCAAAGAAGACTTGGAAACTCCAAAATCAAGATAGATTTATGGATTCTGTGGGTGAAAATTATTCAAAGACAGGTAAAATGTTACAGCTTCTGCTGAGCTGAGTATTTATCTTCCTTTCAATGACACTCATTCAAACTGAAAACCAAGGAGTGGTTTGTGAGTGCTCAGAATTTAGTATATGTTATTACATCTTGTATACTGAGCTGAGATTTCCTCAGTGTATTAAGGACATAACATTAAAATATTTCCCTGTAATATAATTTATTTGATGACATTTTACCTAAAATTTCACAGTTTTCTTTAGCCTTACTTCTAGACCTTGAAACCCTCCCTCTGAAGGAGTCCTGAACACTTTTCACCTTGTCATAGTTTAACCCCAGCCAGCATCTAAGCACCACGCAGCTGTTCACTCACCTCCCTCACAGTGGGATGGGGGAGAGAATCGGAAGAGTAAAAGTGAGAAAACTCATGAGTTGAGATAAAGACAGTTTAATAGGTAAAGCAAAAGCCGCACACGCAAACAAAGCAAAAGAAGGAATTCATTCACCACTTCCCATGGGCAGGCAGGTGTTCAGCCATCTCCAGGAAAGCAGGGTTCAATCATGCGTAACGGTTACTTGGGAAGACAAATGCCATAACTCTGAACGTCCCCCCTTCCTTTTTCTTCCCCCAGCCTTATATACTGAGCATGACGCCATATGGCCTGGAATATCCCTTTGATACTTTTGGTCAGTTGGGGTCACCTGTCCCAGCTGTGTCCCTTCCCAACTCCTTGTGCCCCCCCAGCCTGCTCGCTGGTGGGGTGGGGTGAGAAGAAGAAAAGGCCTTGACTCTGTGTTAGCACTGCTCAGCAGTAACAAAAACATCTCGGCATTATCAACACTGTTTGCAGCACAAATCCAAAACATAGCCCCATATTAGCTACTATGAAGAAAATTAACTCTATCCCAGCCAAAACCAGCACACACCTTCATTTAAAAAATGTAGATGTGAAGTGTTAAGAACCAACATCAGCAGATTGCAAAGAAACACTCTCAGACAATAGAAAAGTATTGTGACCCAAGCCTAGCAATGAACTCAAGGTTCTCAAAACAGCAACAGACAGAACCCAGTACAAAACCACTCCACCTGCACAGATTTAGAACAATGAAGATCAACACACACAGCTAACCACCTGCATGGGATAAGCACACACTGATCCTGCATGGGATAAGGACGCACTTATTACACAAACAATGGTAAATGATTAGCCTATCCCTTAACACAGGTGATTTAATTAGTCTACACAACTGTATTGTAACATATATAAACCCTGCCTTCCTCAATATCAGGGTGCCCAAGCACTAGGCTGGGACATCACGTGCGCATTGCTTAAGAAAAAATCCTTTGTAATTCTATACTCTGTCCGTGTCTCTCTCCTCAGTCAGTGGTGGACACCCGAGGCACAAGTGTGGGTTTGAGTCCCACCAGAAACAGAGGCGCATTAGTGGGTTCGAGTCCCACTAGAAAGGAAGTGAGTCCCACTGGATTTCCGTTGATATAAGCTTCTAAGCCTGTTACATTATCTACTACACTCACATGATCACTCACTTCTTCCTATTATTCATTAAAGATCTGTGTAACACTTACCTTTGCCACCTCGAACAGTAGTACTTACATTCTCTCTCCTTTCTTACTTATTTTCCTTAGTCTGAACAGCCTGAATATTCCCCAGCATAAGAAATGAAAAATAACTTTCTGTCTGAGAATACAAGTTGTGTTGATGAGTAATATTATGCATCATGTAAACTGCCCCATCAACAGAAATCATGTATTTAAAAAAAAAAAATATGCCTTATTAAGCCTATTTTTGAATGTGAAACTAAAGTACATACAGATTTGTTGGGCCTTTTTTTTATTTTTATGATGAATAGATGTGGTTACTCCTCAGGCAAAAATGGACAAAACCATGATGTTTAATCTAAAAAGATTAATTTAAACCAAGATTTGTGAGATATTTTATCTCATGCTATTAGCCTAATGAAAAAATATTTCAGCAAACTATACAACCAGATGAAAGACAGGCATTCTATCCAGACAACTTAAATGATCTATTTAAAGGTACAGAAAAACTAGGAACACAAAAAAAACCCCAAACTTGTTATGAAGGCGCTGTTAGCAAAATTACTATTTTCCTTCTTAATGGATAAAGGTCTTCAGAGAGCTGTTTTTCACATTATACTTTCTCATGGTAATCCTTATTTTTTCCAGCTCCTAATACAAGCATGATAGGTGACAGGGATAATGAAAACTAATTGGAAAATAGCATAATTCCATGAGAAAACAGCTATGTTTGCTTGTATAAACAAGTATCGGCATTCAGAAAAGTCTTAGTATACTTATCTGAGAGAGGAATTTATCTACTCACATTTACTGACAGTAATTAAAAAAAAATAAGATTAACACTCAATGAATACTGCAGCAAGTGCAATACAAATATAATTTTGTAAACATAGATTGTAACCTCAGAATTCCTTCAAGCACAACCTACATGTGAGCTAACACCAAAAGGCAGACTCCTGGGCTCTTATTCCAAGCCCTTTTCTATATTGGCCTAGAGCTTGTGACATGCTTTAAGATATCCCCATGCCTCTAGTTGCTGTTCCATCAATGAAAAGGTCTCCCATAGGTCTTAGATCTGACAGCACTATGTGGGTGTCTTGGACAGCTCAAGGAAGCTCAAGTGGCATCAGACACTTACGTGTGGGCTACTGGCTTAATCCATAGCAGTTTAAAGTCCCATCACAGCCAGTGAAGGTCTAATCAATACAGATGATGAAGCCTAAAGAGCAATTCAGCTGACCAAGTTCTAGAAAAGTGTTTTGTGTTTCCGAATGTGTCTACTGCATAAAAGATACCCCGAATAGCCAACCCATCCTCAAATGTGTTGCTCTAGAATAGGAGGGATGTCCTCTGTGACATCTGCTGCCTTATGCAGATGTGCTTGAGATCATGGAGCATCTAACCTGAATTAATCCACTGGACACAGGTTTAGAAGATAAGTCAAATTTCTCTCTCAGCTCTCGTATGATTTTTTTCACTAGGTCTCTATTGGCTAAAACAGAAGCCTACGCAGCTAGTGCTCCAACAGGCACCTCTTACCAAAACATTCACTTAGGCATTTTAATCCTGAACTTAGTTTCTTGCAGCCTGTCTTCCCCTCTTGGATACAATATTCTAATCTGTGGAACTGTACTCTACACTAAATTGACTTTATGAGGCCTGATGTAAGATGTTAAATAGGTACTAAATATGTATCTGAAAAAAGGAGTTCATATCCAAATAATCCTTTTTGAGAACATCTGCAATCATTAGTACCTTGTTTATATAATAACACTGAGTAAAGGTAGGCATTGTCAAAAATGACCTTTCACATCTATTACATGAGCTGCCCTTGTTTCATAAAACTATCATGTTTTTTACCATCTCAAATTTCATGCTTTTCACTGATAAACCTCATTTTTTTCATGAGTCAAAATTAACAAGACTGCCATAATGTTAATTATCTCAGCAAATACCTTGACATGCACAGAAGATGGTCATAAAAAAATCTATTTTAATATGTTAATGAACACAAGTCAAAGATACCACTTCTTTGAATAAAGAAAATCTGCCCAGGATTACCAGGGCTTTAGAATAATATTATTTATAGGAAAAAAAAAAAAAGGTATATTTAATGCTCTCAACACAGCTTCTTTTTAAAGGAAGACAGAATAGGAAATTTTTTTTTTTTTTGCTTAAAAGTGATGATCAATTGCAAATTTCAATGTACAATTAATGTGTAAAAAAAGTAATATCTCTTTTTTAAACTGGTTCACATGTATATTGTACTTAGGTTTTCTATAGTTTGTATATTTAAAGAAAGGGTCCTTCAAAAGAAAGAAATCTAAAAAAACTCAACAACTAGTACATTTATAATAAAGCTTTACCACCTCAAGAATGCAGAAAAACATTTTTTGTAAAGCCAAACTTTAAGAACTAAACTTTAAAGTGTTACCAAATAAAATACTGCAATTATATGCACTCAGTTCTCCCTTCTAAGAATGCAAATAAGTATCTTTGCAAAAAACAGAAAACAAAGCAAATTAAGCAGATCTCTGAGTTTCTCTGGGTTTGGGATTTTTGTTTTGGGGGGGGGGGTTGCACAAGTACTTTCACAAAAGATGCACACTCATTTTGCAGATGCTGGTGGAAAGATATCTTACTCTGAAGTTGATTCTTTTTCAGACAAGAAAAGTGTTAACAACAGAATTGATAATCATTTTGCAGTGCTTGACATGTTATAAAGTATTTTAATACACTGTGAGTAGTATCAGTTCTAAGGAGCTTAAAAATAATATCGCAAGTATAGAGAACTAAGACAGAGAGAAGAGCATCAAAATGAAATTAATACTTTTTTCCTCTAACAAAAATCTTCTGCTTGTTTACTCAAGTAGAAAAAAAATGTAAACTATGCATATCATTGTCTGGTATCTCACTGTTCACATGATATAGTAGCAGGGGAAGAATAATTTCTAAGATAGCTGATAAAAAACTTGTGTCCTAGCTTTCTTTTATTTTATTGAAGTCAGAATGTTCCATGGCAACAACAAGTCTTTACCCAAGTCTTCAAAAGGAAAATCACTAAGACACCAAATTGACTGGGGGTCAACATATGATCCTAAACTAAACATCTGATCCTAAAGTTCTAATTTTATCATAATCTCTTTTAATTTAAATGTTGAATAGATTTTGTTTCCCTTCCTCTATAGAGTACCAAAACCAGAACAACAAATTTCAAAGAAAAATTCACTTATCATTAATTGATTGAAAAATACTTCCCAAAAGAATTTCTAACCAAAAAATGTTTTTGATAACAACAGTTACAGTCAGTAAATTCTCTTAACTGGGAAACAAAAAAAATCTATTTTAGGATTCATTTCAGAGTCAAATTCTCTGTTGAAATGTGAACAAATGTTACTAACAGTTTCTACAAAACACAAAAATAAAATATCAAGGAGTTTTAATGATACTCTCATGATTCAAACAGGAACAGTGATATGGAAATAAAGCACTTAAAACATAGAATCATAGAATCGTTTAGGTTGGAAAGGACCCTTAAGATCATTGAGTCCAACTGTTAACCTAACACTGCCAAGTCCACCACTAAACCATGTCCCTAAGCACCACATCTACATGTTTTTTAAATATCTCCATGGATGGTGACTCCACCACTTCCCTGGGCAGCCTGTTCCAATGATGGATAACCTTTTTGGTGGAGAAATTTTCCCAATATCCAATCTAAACCTCCCCTGGTGTAACTTGAGGCTGTTTCTTCTTGTCATTCTTGTTACTTGGGAGAAGAGGCCGACACCCACCTCTCTACAACCTCCTTTCAGGTAGCTGTAGAGAGCGATAAGGTCTCCCCTCAGCCTCCTTGTCTCCAGGCTAAACAACCCCAGTTCCCTCAGCTGCTTCTCAGAAGACTTGTTCCTTAGACTCTTCATCAGCTTTATTGCTGTCCTTTGGACACACTCCAGCACCTCAATGTCTTTCTTGCAGTGAGGGGCCCAAAACTGAACACAATATTCAAGGGGTGGCCTCACCAGTGCCGAGTACAGGGGGACAATCGCTTCCCTGCTCCTGCTGGCCCCACTATTTCTGATACAGGCCAGGATGCTGTTGGCCTTCTTGGCCACCTGGGCACACTGCTGGCTCATATTCAGCCGGCTGTTGACCAATACCGCCCGGCCCTTTTCTGCTGGGCAGCTTTCCAGTCACTCTTCCCCAAGCCTGTAGCATTGCATGGGGTTGTTGTGACCCAAGTGCAGGACCCGGCACTTGGCCTTGTTGAAACCCATACAATTGGCCTCGGCCCATTGATCCAGCCTGTCCAGATCCCTCTGCAGAGCCTTCCTTCCCTCAAGCAGATCAACACTCGCTCCCAACTTGGTGTTGTCTGCAAACTTACTGAAGATGCACTCAATTCCCTCATCCAGATCATTGATAAAGAAATTAAACAGAACTGGCCCCAATACTGAGCCCTGGGGAACACCACTTGTGACCACTTGTGACCAGCTGCCAGCTGGATTTAACTCCTTTCACTACAACTCCTTGGGTCTGGCCATCCAGCCATTTTTTTACCCAGCAAAGAGTACACCTGTCCAAGCCATGAGCAGCCACTTTCTCCAAGAGAATGCTGTGGGAAATGGCTTTACTAAAGTCTAGGTAGACAACATCCACAAAGCATGTCACCTTGTCACAGAAGATAAGGTTAGTCAAGCAGGACCTGCCTTTCATAAACCCATGCTGACTGGGTCTGATCGCCTGGTTGTCCTGCATGTGCCATGCGATGGCACTGAAGATGATCTGCTCCATAACGTTCCCCGGCACCGAGGTCAGACTGACAGGTCTGTATTCCCCAGATCCTCCTTCCAGCCCTTCTTGTAGATGGGCATCACATTTGCTATCTTCCAGTCAACTGGGAACTCCCTGGTTAGCCAGGACTGCTGATAAATGGTTGAAAGTGTCTTGGTGAGCACTTCTGCCAGCACCATCAGAACCCTTGGGTGGATCCCATCCAGCCTCATAGACTTGTGTGTGTCTAAATGCTTAGCAGGCCACTAACCATTTCCCCTTGCATTATGGGTGCTTCATTCTGCTCCCCTTCCTGCACTGATGCAGCACAATAAGAGAAAAAGCACACGTTTAAAATGTTAGGTCAAACCAGCAAGGAACATGGAGCTCAAGAAACGGATTCATGAACTTATCAGAATACAGAAACACGGTCGCTGCTGCAGGCAAACATACAAAAGAAAGGTCTGGCCTGAGAACTACTTTACTGTATGGGCAAGAAAAAAAAAAAAAAGATTGATTTTTCAAGATTTATAGAAGACATGGCAAGAATAAAGGACTAAAAAGACAAGTAAAAAATAATGAGATTCATTTTGGTGATGTTCTACTGAATTTGAGAGTAAGATAATCAAGATGAATATTAAGAGAAGTCTGAGATGTAGGTTTAGATGGAGAAAGATAGGCCAGGGAAAAAAAAAGTAGATTTTTGCAGAAATATAAGATAGAATCACTTCTGCATTATGATATGTTTCTATCCATTTTTATTTTCTGATATATCATTACGTGATTACACGGTTAATCTATATTATGAATTAATGGACAACATGTTAAACAGGGAGAAATAACCATTTCTGGATTTAAATTGATAATTTTATAGCTGTTCATGTGATTTAAATAAATATTAAAAAAGACCGATATTGAAGAAAGTTCTAAACTTAAGGCCTAAATAGTTTGAAACCTTTCTTGCAAATCTGAAGTAAGATATTACAATACTAGTTCACTATTCTTCTATTGGCACCAGTTTAACTTCTCACCAGCAGTGCACTCAAATTTTGTCATATATAAAGGCATCCTCTGGATAATCTTTTGAATCTCCACTCGTCTCATAATTCAGGCCTTTTTTTTTTTTTTGTGCTTACTCATTTGATATATCTGTTTAAACTATGACATTGTTATGGTTTGACCCCAGTTGGCATCTAAGCACATTCAAAATGACATTCAAAAGGAATTAATGAATATTTCCACACTTCAGATGAACAATAAATTGCAGAAACTCAGGAGTTGATTAGGTAGCAACTCTATAAAATTAAGTTCTATACATTATAGGGGATCATGTACTAGACTCAAGAATATCACACCATGTCGTGGTTTAACCCCAGCCAGCGACTAAGCACCACACAGCCACTCACTCACTTCCCCTCCACCCAGTGGGATGGGAGAGACAATCAGGAAAAGAAGTAAAACTCGTGGGTTGAAATAAGAACAGTTTAACAGAACAGACAAGAAGAAACTAATAATGATAATAACAACACTACTGAAATGACAATAGTAATAATATAAGGATTGGAATATACAACTGATGCACAATGCAGTTGCTCACCACCCGCCGACTGATGCCCAGTTAGTCCCCGAGCGGTGATCTCCCCGCCCCCACTCCCCCCCGTTTATACACTAGATGTGATGTCACATGGTATGGAATACCCTTTTGGCCAGTTTGGGTCAGCTGCCCTGGCTGTGTCCCCTCCCAACTTCTTGTGCCCCTCCAGCCTTCTTGCTGGCTGGGCATCAGAAACTGAAAAATCCTTGACTTCAGACTAAACATTACTTAGCAACAACTGAAAACATCAGTGTTATCAACATTCTTCTTATACCTAACTCAAAAACATAACACTATACCAACTACTAGGACGACAATTAACTCTATCCTAGCTGAAAACAGGACAGACATCTATAATATTTTTAAAGAAATATGAAATTAATGACAGTTCACAGTCATAAATATTAGCCACAAAGGAAGAGAGATAAATCACTGTGCCAAAGTCCTGAATTTTCCAAATTCAGATAAGTAAGGCAAAACACATTTCTGAAGTCACTACTGATATTCTGCCTCTGGCTTACTAACTAGGTTGTCCTATGAAACATTCTTATTATTTGAACCTGATGATGATTAGCACAGGAGCCCTTAGCAAAAATCTAGGGAGTCTTGCAAAAAACAACTACGTCATTCTGAGTAATACAGAAAGGAGAAGGTGAATAGAATAGCATTCTATTTGATAAAAAAAAAATATCATTAAAGGAAGGTGTTACAATCCAGTGATCCTCTGTGGAGAAATATTTTGACAATGCACTAATAATAACGTTCAACAAGTAGTAGTATATGAGTTAAGTGTCAGTACATTAATTTAGGAGCATCATTTGAAAAAATTTCAGTAGGAGTTAAGTGTTATACATAGCTTTGAAAATGTTGACATCAGACCAGTGTTTTCATTAATACAATGAGGCAGCCATAAAGCAGATATGGTGCTCTAAAGAGCACGGACAGACCACAGGTTTTGTTGTCCAGCACATATAATGTTGGTGCAAAAAGACAGAATGCTCGATCTTTCTTTCTCCTATAGAGTCTCTAACTCCCTACTACTGTCAAATTTTTTGAGATTTCGATTAATGAAAGAGGCATGGCTAAACTGTCCTGCACTGTATTGAAAATCTCAACCGTCAGAACTTTTGCACAAAAGTTACAAGGAGGAAGACTGTATCTATCCTTGAGGAGAAGAGGCAAGAGAAGCTCCTTAGCCTAAACTTATGAGGCTCTATATGGCAGGACTTGGTGTAAGTATGAAGGAAAGAGATAGAGTCTAAACAATGTGATGAAACTGCATTTGAAAAGTGGAGGAAGAGAAAAGAATATAAAAAGATGGAAGAAACTTAATTCCTTTACTCATACAGATTTTTATTTGTCTCAAAATGAAAGCAACCAAAATCTATATAGGTGCTTACTGGAAGCTTTTTTTCACTTTTACACAGTAATACAAAGAACTTGGCTCTAGTCCTTCAAGAACATAAGGACCTTAAATTAGGAAAAGAAAAAAAGAAAAGTAACAAGTTATTGGAGGAAGAAGTCTCCAGAAACACTTTAAACTGATTATATAAACATCTGAAACTATTCTGTTCTTGAGAGAATGGAAGACCACTACTATTTTCATAAACATAAGCATTTTGTACATAAGCATTTATTTACTAAGATATTGATTTTAAAAAATTCAAAAGATACTGAAGTAAAACACAAAGCTATGTCTAAAGTTAATTCAAATTAAGTAGTGCTTTCTAATTGTCCAACTGCATAAGTCTTAACTTCCTCCAAGCTGAAAATCCTACTCCTCTGAGATATGAAGAAAAGTTCCCATTTAAACCTCACATATAATAAAAAGAGCAGTCATGATCTAAAAATTGGTACTTTTCTGTAATTATTTATGAATCATAAAAGATCTGCAAGCTTTAGAGTCTATTTGTAATGCATAAGCTTTGTGCTGTAGAAGAATCATTGAAACAGAGTCAAAGAAAAAAAAATGTTATTTTAATGGTATATAATAATAACAAATTACTTCCCAGTGGATTTTTCACTTTCATTTCTGTCTCTGGGGTAGTACAAAATAGTAATTTTTGCCTGTTTTAGAACCCAACGATAAAAATGTTTTGAAGTAATTTTGGAGTTGTAAAGTAGAATGTCTAACAGAAAAAAAGCAAAATTATATATTTTTATTCTATCAGTATCTGCTAGCTATAGGAGAACATAATTTAAACACTCACACTATATCTCTCATACAATATAATACACTGCCATAACAACTTTTAGCACCACAGAACAACCTGACATCTCCAGAATTTATAATTCAGTTCAAAACAAATTCACTCAATCTATCCTTGAATAAAGTTCTTGAACCAAAGACAGCAAGTCAGTATAAAGAATACTTCTTTATGAAGAATGCATCTGTAAAGGATGCAGATACCTGGATTTTAGCTCCCCCTCCCCCAAATATCTAACACCTTTGTCTTGAATTAACCAGAGGAGGGTAAAATTGTGGCAAAGAAATCAGACTGCTTAACTGGAGAAATACAATTTAAATTGTTTTCATAGGGAAATCTCACCTATATTTGCTGTCCTAGTGAATATTTCTCTTCCATTTGCAGCTATAAAGACCACTGTCTTTTCCAACAAGAATTCATTATCATTCAGTCGTCAAAGGGAAGGAATCACTGAACTAATTTTTCACTTTCAGTATTTACCATTTATTCAAAAGGAAACTAGTCATTGTTTGCAGACCAATATCAGAATGATGACGTTTGTGAACACTAAGTAAAACAGTCAAAGAAAGAAGATATGCAAGTAAACTATGGGAAAGGAGACTGAAAACACACAAAGCCTTATGTAAAGTCTTCAGTCTCTGTTCACACTATAGAATTTCAAGCCTGAGACTGACATGATATGCTGAGCTCAGTTCAGATAGCATTATCTTCATTTCACTTACACTTTTGAGACCAAGTAACTATGTAAAGTGACTAAACACAGATTTAAACAGTTTATTTAAAAATTTATTCTATTTGGTACTTTTTATATTTATATAAATTGTGCATCTTCCTTTCTACACACATACTATACAGAAATTATCCCTTTTATTTATTCTTGAATAACAAATGCTACAAACTACCCTTGTAAAGATATATACCACAGCATAGTACCCTTTCTTTCTGAACTTAAGTAACTGACAGTTAAAATATAACAAGCAGATAAAAATAAAATAAATTCTAAAAATATTTTTCAAATAGATGTAAGTACTATGCCAACTTTCAGAACTCTGTCTTTATTCTGTAGTCTATTTATTTTAATTAGAAACTCAGGTTGAAAAATGTAGGCAGAATCATTTTAACTTTCCAAAAGAAGTAGTAATTGAGTTTATTAAATCACTTTGCACAAAACAAACCTTTTTGACAATTTAAAAAGTATTCTCTAAGGTAAAAGAAAGACTGAAAAACTAAGCTAATGGGCCATGTTAAGTACTAAATGTATAGAAACATCAAATGCGGTAACTGTCTATCTGGAATTCTCTAAATTCTTGCACATCAGTTCTGAAGACTGAAGTGTTGCTTGCTAATAAAATGTACCAATAACATGTGTGCAAATAAAGGGCACAGATGCATAAAAAAGTTGCATTTATTCAAATAGATTATAAAATAAGAATAGATAAAACCAGAGAAAAATTTGAAGGAAAATTTTAACAACTGAGAAATTGAGACACTAGTAAAAGTTATGATTCAGGTTATGAAGTTAGACTACATCTTCCATGATGCACTAACACAGTATCTAAACTTTCTTGACTCCTAACTAAACATGATTTCAAAAGGCAAAATAAATTTTAATCTAAGTTTAGTTATATGTTATCTATGGGAAAAAAGAACACATGTTCCATTCTGTGTTATCAAGAGGAAAGGATTGCAAAAGATTCTGTTCCACATATTTTACTGCTGCAACTTCTTCAAATGCATTTTATTTCAAGATTATCTTAGTGAAAAGCTTAGGAGGCCATACTAGTGCTTGTTCAAGAAAGCTTTAGGGCTGAAAAATAAAAGCATACCAAAATGTGATTTTTTCTTTGCTTCTGAAGAATTATTTAAGAAATACTTCCACAATAACCACCCCAATCATGGAAAATTAGTTCCAGATGATGATACTACCTAACAACTTATCAAATCTAATAGTTATGCATGCCTATGCATTTATACATGTGTAAAAATATGCATGTATAGAGATGGACAGAGAGTCTAGCTAAATATCTGTTTGCTTTCTATGTGTGTGTACTAGGTATAATACATACACACATTTAAAGAAAATATAAATATAGTACTCCCATGCATTCTTCTTAAAAGTGTGTAGCTAGGCATAATCAACATCTGTTGCAACAGCGATACCAGATTATTATTTACTAGAAAAGCACAAAGATAACAATCCTCCTAGTAAATATGACTATCTTGATTAACAAGTTCTGCCCATCTGCTGAAATCTTAAAGCAAATTGAAACAAGATCAGTGATTATTTTTCTTCAAGCTATTCATGCAGTTTCTGCCATCACTAGTTTTCACTTGAATTAGCTATAAAATAGCCTCCCCTTCTTCCTATTTTAAATGACAGTGATGTGCAGAATATGTTTTATCTCATTCTTTGATCAAATGTCTCTATATCAAGCAACTCACCCAAATAAATACAAAAAGGGACAATGACATAATTTTCAAATTGACTAAAATGTTTCTAAGAGACTGAATTCAACTGGCATGACCAACTGGGAAAGCATGCTTTGAAGGACATGAAGTAATGCCTGCCTTACTCATTTACAAGTAATTGTAATAGTGTCTGTTTTGACACACATTGCATCTCTTTGCTCCCTCAGTACATGTTGATATTTTTGTCTTGCTGCTTGCACTTTATTTTTAAAATTTCAAGAAAGATGTTCCTCTTCTTTGTGTATATCAAGTAATTTATGTGTTCACACTACATACACAGAAATTTTTCTAAGACAAAGTCTCAGATCCACTATCAGAAGTGGACGTCTGACTTCTACTGATTAATGAAGATGTATGTTTTGTCACAAAAACCCATATATTTGTTTTCAGAAATAAATTTTGAATACTATCTATTCCATATTTTGACTTAGGCATATGCCATGGAAGAGCTAAACCAGTTTGGTAGAAACAAACACTGCCTATAGGCAAAACAGAGATGCAGAATAGTCTTCGTTTAACAAATTCACACTAAAGAAATTGTTGAAGTGAATCTACTTGTATTACTTTAAACCTCTGCATTTTCCAAAACAGTACTATTCAAACACCATTATCATAAAAGTTTTACAATTAGTATAGAAAGAATTGAAATCTAAATGCATAGTAGAAAGCTTCCAAAAGCTAACTTACATGATCAATTAGTTCACGAACCATTCCATTCCACTGTCCACTGGCATCTTCCTGGGCTCCATATTTTCCATCCTCCACCAGTCTAATCTCATAGGAAAATCCAAGGATAGTAGACAGCTCCCTGAGGAGGTCGATGCAATAACCTTCAAATCGATCATTTCCATACAAGGGTTTGTCAGACTTCTTGAACATAACATATGGCTCTTCCTGTAAAAATTAGACAGAATGGATAATGAGTGCCCCACACCTTTCTTTTCTTTTTAACCTAAAGTAGCACACTGTCATGATACTACTCCCTGTACAAAGAACTAAAATGAAAAGTAGAATCCTTTTAGTTTTTGATTACATCTTTCTAAAGTCTTTATCTTCAAACTTGAAGTTAGTCGGAAGACCCTCTTTCTCATTTTTATTTGAAAAAATGACATGTAAACACCATAGAGATATCTTCAAGGAATTCATATAAACACTAATTTTAAATGTGCTCCTTAACAAGTTACATTATACATTAATATCAAATGCATTGTTTGGATGGACATTGTAAGCCTCTTAAAATGCAGAAACAATGTGTTTTGGCAGCCGAAAAATAATTAATTCAAACCCCAAACATCAATCAAATGCTTTAAGTATTAGGTTTTACACTTTTCTTTACACAAGTATTTTAACTGTTTTCTCAATGCTTTGTTAGTAAAGTATAGAAAACCCCCAGGGGGAGGAAAAAGTCAGTGAAAGCACCTACTGTTCTGTTGCCTCAAGTTATAGGCTGCCACATACAAGACTGCAGCAAAACCAGAAAAAAGGTAACTCAGAAAAGCAAATTCTGTGATATACATTCCATGAAAACTGAATTTATTTTCTTTAAACATTTCTCTTCTTTAAACATTTATCTTCTTATATTTAAACTACAATGTGACTTTTTTTCATAAAGTGTCGTGCAAATAGAACAGCAAATTGAAATGATTGGCAGGATATTCATAATTTTGGGAAGAAACTTAACATTTAGCAAAATATAGGATTTTTACATCTGTTTCTCAATGTAGGATAGCCTTCCTCAAATACAAAGCTGAAGGGAAAAAGACAAAAACCAAACAGTAGTCTTCCACTACAATATGGCATGAATATTCAGGTTGTATTTGATAGGTTAAATACACAACTCAGTCTGTACTCATGTTTTAGACAGGCTTTTTTCTTTTTTTACAATAATAAAAAAATAAGCACCAAGTAAGGTAAGACAAATGGTAGTAGATGCAATTACTGCACCAAATACAAGTCTCAATGAATAATCAGATAAACTCTCCAGGGTAACAACAAAATTCATACAGCCCTATATCTCCACATCAGCACTCAGTGGGGTTAAAGACATTTCATTCTACAGGCATCTGACAGCTTTAATAAGCATTTGTCAGCATTCATGATGTAAACATCTGTCTTGAGGTGTCCCATGATTTAAGCATTATATCTGCATGCTAATACCCAAAATGCAAAGGAGAAAGCAAGGAGCTCTTGCTCCTAAAAGAAGTGTGTTCAATCTGTTCCCGTGTTGCCTGTTACACTTTTTTTCCTAAATAAAACAAACTACTGAATCAAGACTCTGCTGAGATTCTATTTTTATATACTTCTATTGAAATTAATAAGGTTATGGCCATACTTTTAAAAAGTACACCACTGATCTTCATACAATTAACGAGGAATGTAATATGAAATAAAATGTCCAGATAAACTACTAGATTGTTTTGACAGAAACTTTTCAAACAGCAGATAGGCAAATGACTCCAGGTGAGCTCTTCTAGATGTAGTGCTGACAAGAACAAAGACCTGACTGAAAATATGAAAGTTGAAAGCAATTTAAATGACAAGGATCATTGAATAATTCTTGAGAAGCAGAGACAGTGACAGAGTAAAAACTATGTATGAAAAGAGTTGTTAATAAACTCAGACAATTTATATGAAATATGTCATAGAAAAAAACTGTAAGGAAAACAGTTCTTCAGGTGAAATGAGAATTCCTTAAAGAAAGCACACTACTGACCAAGCAGAAGCTATGCTAAGACAAAACACAGAATGTAAAGGACAAACAGAAAAGCAAACATACATACATAAAACTTATGCAGGGACAAATGCATAAATGCCAAAGCAAAAAATACAGTACAATTAGCAATTGATATTAAGGATAAAAAGCCACATTCTAGAAGCAAGGATAAAAGGAAATTCTAGGAACTAGTTCATCTGTTTCCCAACAGGAAAAGAAAACCATGAAATGACATTACAAAGACAGTTTGATGATTTTCCTGTGCCTATGTTCTCTGAAAAGGCTAATGCTGATCAGATAATATATAAAATTATCACAAGAAACACTTGTAAAAATGTTTAGACTAAAGTACGGTAAGACAACTTCAGTGAGGCCTTGAACTTTAAGTATTTTCAGGAAGATTTGACCTCATGAATTCACAGAAAAAACAGTTTTATCAATTTCAGGTCCATTAGGAATTACCTTTAAGAATTCATGGAAGCTTCGAGGAGGCTGTAAAAGGCTTATCTTTAAACTCTTCCCAATGCAAAAAAACTTTACAGACTGGAGAAAGGAGGGCTATGAAATTGTAGACTGATGAATGTAGTTTTTAGAAAAACAGTAGTTTTATCCTAAGCAAATCATAAAACTATGTTTATTTGTGGGAATCTAAAGCTAAGAGAATATGGAGAAAGGGAGAAGTTGAGGAAAGTCATCACATCATGTTATACACAAAGCCATTCTGTTCTCTCTTTAAAAATATGAAGAAAATTTGACTGTCCAGAAAAGCACACTTCACTGAAAGAGATTCATTATCAATCTGGAAAGTTATAATAAGTGATATTTCTTTATACAGTAGTTAAATATGTCCACTTATTCTTGAACAGAAAAGATGCTACTTGGATGTGTATTCATTCTACAATGGGGCAGGATCAGAAGTCAAAATGGTAAGTTTCAGAAAACAGAAGAGTAATTAAAAAAAATTACATTCAAAAGGAATTAATGAATATTTCCACACTTCAGATGAACAATAAACTGCAGAAACTCAGGAGTTGATTAGGTAGCAACTCTATAAAATTAAGTTCTATACATTATAGGGGATCATGTACTAGACTCAAGAATATCACACCATGTCGTGGTTTAACCCCAGCCAGCGACTAAGCACCACACAGCCACTCACTCACTTCCCCTCCACCCAGTGGGATGGGAGAGACAATCAGGAAAAGAAGTAAAACTCGTGGGTTGAAATAAGAACAGTTTAACAGAACAGACAAGAAGAAACTAATAATGATAATAACAACACTACTGAAATGACAATAGTAATAATATAAGGATTGGAATATACAACTGATGCACAATGCAGTTGCTCACCACCCGCCGACTGATGCCCAGTTAGTCCCCGAGCGGTGATCTCCCCGCCCCCACTCCCCCCAGTTTATACACTAGATGTGATGTCACATGGTATGGAATACCCTTTTGGCCAGTTTGGGTCAGCTGCCCTGGCTGTGTCCCCTCCCAACTTCTTGTGCCCCTCCAGCCTTCTTGCTGGCTGGGCATCAGAAACTGAAAAATCCTTGACTTCAGACTAAACATTACCTAGCAACAACTGAAAACATCAGTGTTATCAACATTCTTCTTATACCTAACTCAAAAACATAACACTATACCAACTACTAGGAAGACAATTAACTCTATCCCAGCTGAAACCAGGACACACCATTAACTGAGAAGAAAAAAAAAATTACCTACTTGGATCTGGTCTGAGAAAGAGTTGGGACTGGAGGACCTATAGTGGTCCCTTCCCATCAAAATTACCATTTATATTTTTTACACTATTAATGTTTCAGTTGCTGTATTCATTCAGTTTTGAATACTGCAGTTCAGGAGACATATGAACCGAGGTCTACAAAACAGGATGAGGAAAGAATGAAAGAATATAGGTTGTTTCACTTAAGGAAGAACAGACTGAGAGGGAAGTGATAAAAGTCTTCAACAACAAAGTTGTTGCAAAAAGGAACCAGAAAAGTTCTTTTTTGTAGAGGGGACAGGAATTAATGGCCTTAAAGAAACAAAGGCAAAAGAAACAAAGGTTAGAAATTAGGGGACACTTTATAATGGTAACTACAGTTAAGTACCACAGTAGGTTATGTAGAATTTGGGCTGTTTTGCTGGAAGAAAAAGCTAAGCTCAATCACTTCCTGCTAAAAAAAAATGGCCAAGAAAACAGCTACCTGTGCAACTGTTTCTCATGCGAAAAGAATATTCACCATCCAGGAACTGAGATCCTGACAATTGAAAAATTGTCCATTTCAGCTGTGAGGTTCTGTGTTTTGGGAATTTTCCAAAATATCTGGAATTTCTTTATCAACAGTAGTCAATTGAAAGCTATTATCCCATATTAAATTGGAGTTAAATATTCAAGAAAATTGTTTATCTACACTTTTAACTCCTAACATTTATTTCTGAAGGTGCAAAAAAACTTGTTTCAGATGTAAAAAGACTCAGACTTGTGCTTCCCAAATACAACGTTCTATATATGCCTCTGTAGGCATTATGAAATTCCCATATAGCTTGGAATGCTCATGTACACAGATCCTAGACATTTGCTCTCTGAGTTGTTCAGATATTTACAGAGTCACACATCCTCCAATCTATCTGGAATCTTGACAAGACTCTTGACAACAGTTTTGTTTCTACCTTCCTTTCCAAGCAATCCTGAATTATATGGGGCAGAATTTAAATACGTGCGATATCAGGGAGGCAGTATAATTGCCAATTCATGCTTTAATGGCTCCTTTACTTAGTAAGGACAGCAGGATTTTCTTTACTGAGCCATCCAGCTCATTCATACATTCTTGCGTATTTTTCTCTAAGATCATTACAGTAATCCTCAATCATTTTATCTGTTCTGCTGATGCTTTTATACACTTTGTTTAAAAAAGAAAATCTTGCAACACTTTCTGGAACTCATAGATCCAACTCCATACTCATTATTCTTTACTCTGACCAGCTTGGATAAGGTCTACAGTAGTTCTCTATGCTACTATTTAATAATTCTAATATTTTGCTATGGAAAAAAAGCTTTTGCTAAGAAGACAGCTCAGTGAGTTATTAATACTCTTTTAATACTTTCACGATCCTTACATTAAGCCATCACTTAATGGCTCTTGCTGTTTTTCCTTAGTCTTCCACTGTCCAAAATATTTGCTTTTTCTCTCCAGACCTTTTATTTGCCATGTAAAGGATCTTCTTACTTAGCTTCACCAGGGTTCATCTTCGATTTATCAGGAAGTGGGTTTCAGCATGTTCATCTGTAATAGCTCTTATTAATCCCAAAGTTTTCTCTAGTTCTTCTCTTTTTTCTCTCGTAATATACAAGACACATTCTAAATACTGAACATGGCATTCATGTATTCTGGACAAGTCCATGCAAAGGATCTGCTACGTGCTTTATTTTTTCGAGTTTTAAATTTATATTATGGACTAATGTAAAACTGGTTGCCAAGTACACTCTCAGGAAAGTGTCTATGCATTAAACATATGATCACCATTTCTTCTTTGTGGATTATCACTTCCACCAAAATCTTTCACTAGGACAATTATCATTGATTAGGTAAACAGAGTATTTAAACCGAGTGATTCGTAGATTGGCAACTGGTTTATATTTATTTTAATATTCACAATTTAATTTTGTCCTTCAGCTCCTGAAAACATGACCCTTAGAAATTACTAGACAACCTCACAAAATGAATTGGTCAGACTTATTTTCAGAATGTTTACAAAGTATTCTTTAAAATCTTCTAAACAGTTTCAGTTGAAATTTATAGTCTTTCAACTGGAAAAATCTCCCCTGGAAAAAAAAAAATAACAAAAAATATACAAGCACCCTCCCCTTAGCACTGTTGTTATTGCTTGGAATAACATGAGTAGCTTGAAGCAAAAGCCACTGCATAAGCACTGTCTATATACAGGTGCTCCAAGAAAAAGATTCCTGAATAAATCCTCATGCAGAGACAATGTTTCCAGAAAACGTGCCTACTCTGAACTAACTTAGGCTATAGGAAAGAGATTCTACCACGTATTTTTACCAAGTATGCTTGTCCTGAAATAAGAGCAACCAAGGGGAGAGCTACTGCATTTTAAAAACAACCTTTTTCTTCATCCAAATTAATCTTGCTTCTAGTTTAGATCATTCTTGATGTGTGAAATTTGCCAAATTTGTAGTGAACCTTTGACCAGCTCAATAGTAAGGAATTACCCAAATTAAGTTTATACATATCGAAATACTTAGAATATGGAAATAAAGAAAAAGATAAAGGGTATTGGGAATAATGAGAGAGATGAATGGGACATGGGCAAATAAAGTTTTGGCACCATTAGCTTACATTTGAAATTGGGAGGCTAGATAGATTAATGTTTTCTCACAAGATTTAAATCATAGAAGTTTATAAACCTTGTGCAAGAACAAAGTGAGTCTAAATTACATATACTTAAAAGGTTCACATATATAATCATACATCTAACTCTACAATTAGATAATTCATAGTATTTAATGTAAATATTTTTAGAAAAAGCAAGGAATAGAAAGGTTGTTATTTCAATGCCAACAGAGAAAGACACATAGTAAGCAACAGTATCCTTATGTATCTGTGCTCAGAAACATGCAGTACACTCCTCCAACTTTCTGTATATACCTCTATCATGAAACTATCAAATTTAATCTGAAATCAAACACTGGTTTTGTTTCGACTGGTTATATTTCACATGGATAGCTTTTTCTCTGAAGGGAAAGTCTTCACACCACTAGTTCCTTTTAAAACAGGAGGGTTTAAAAGAAGAACAAAAGCAAACAACTAGAAACTTCAATTTTTCACTGGAGATAAACTGCCAATATCTCTAGCACTGAGGACAACAGTGTAACAAGACAACCCTCTCCAGGGTTTTTTAGAAATTTGAGATATCATGCAAATGCATTCTCTTCAGTGCTAAGCACCCACATTGCACCTGAAGGAGACAGTCACATGAACAGTTACTAGTCTCAAATGTTCACTTTGGCTAATTAACTCTACGAACATCAGCTTGGGTTATCTGGAGAATGCAATCATCCTTTTATACATGGGTGGCTGTAAATATTCCATCAATATCATACAGGTGAGCAATTTGGAAAAATTTAACACTACAGAGTTGAAAATAATTTTCTTGCATATGCCATCAAGACTATTTTCACTGGTTCTCTCAAAAACATCACAGCACCTTATTGTTATGTTAGATTTCAACATATGAATATTAAAAACAGGTCTTCCTACAACGGGATGTCTTTATGAGTTTCAGCAAATTTCTGCCAAGTTCGCTGGCTTCTTCAAGCTCATCATGTGCATATATGATTTACTCAGTGACATATATTCAATAATGTACGAGAATGTATAATGTGTGACTAGAATACTTGGAGTTTGTTTGGAAAACTTCAGTGTACATTATCATAACCATATTTTTAAAGGATGCTGAAGAAAAAACAGGCAACTAACCAATCACTCACTGTACAGGAGGTCACTCAACTTGCCCATATATACCATCCTACTGAAGCTGCCCATGTCTGCTACCATGAAAGCAGCCATCTTTAAAGTGTGTATTAGACTGCCACAAAAATTAGTATTTGAGTGCCAGAGCAGAATTTATAGGGTATGCAGAATTTATATTCTGTAGTTCTGACATAAGTACCATCTTAGTAACATTAAGGGGAGATATACCTTTAAAGCTGTGCATGGTCTTGTATCCTGTTCTTGAAGCTTGACTGTAGTTTGGATGTTTGCTTTTCAAGTGCAAAAGTATCACAACTATTTATGAAATGGTGATCATGTTTGTCAATGTTTGTCTGACTTTACTTTTTTCCTGCCCATGGGGACCTTACGTGGAGTGCAAGTTGATCATGCAGAGGAAAGCTGCCTTTTAAAAACCATCAGATCAAAGGAAATAAAAAATGGTATCATTTGTCAACAACGGTTCAGCCTAAAACATAAGAAAATCCAACACACTTGCAAAGATATTTCTGAAGAGTTAAGAAAGTTAAAAAATACTTTTGGAGCAATTTTCATCTAAAAAAAAATTCTATACGAAGCAAATATATAGCAGGATGGAATCTTGCCTTTCCAGAAGTGTTATTCTATATCCTAGTAGTCTTTAAAATCAGAAGAATGTAACTCTGCAGAACTCTCAAAGATTTGAAAGGATCACAAGGGGATACGGTTTTATTCTTGGATATCATTCTAGTCCAGTGAAAGAAGGTAAATGAAAGACAGTCAATTCTAGTGACTCAAAAATTGATCTTGTTTCATGAAATCCAGGTTTATGCCTAGTTAAAAAGACATCTAATTTACGTGGCCTTTATCTCAGCCCAAGGAAAATCAATTATCTGCAAAATCAGCTAACTAGTACCTAGTCCAGTTGACCAGAAAGAAATAAGTACTTGTTCAGTACAAAACATAATAAGAAAATTAATCAGGTCTACAGAAGATGTGAGGTAGAAAAAATGTTTTATTAAAAACTTACTAATGAAAATTGCCAGGATAAAAAAAAAAAAAAGAAAATAATTTGAATCATGATGATAAACCTAGCAGGAAAATACGCATTCTCAGAATAGTTAAATTTCTTGTTTCAACCATTAAGAAAAACCAAGTTAGCCAAAATACTTTTATTTCTTTTTCATATGTCATATATTAATCAAATGAATCCTGGTCAATGTTGTAAAGGATAAATTAGAGGATGAGACACCATTTATAAATGTATGTCACTAAGTGGTACTACACACGTCTATGTAACAGAAAGCAAAATCAGACTTTTATAATCGTAACAGACACCAATCTGATTGAAAGATATAGCAGACTGACACAGTCAATGCTAAAATTACCTAAAATTAATATATATATTAAATATATATAAAATGCTAATTTAAATAAAATTGTCATAACTCCATTACTCATTTCACATATAAACTGACAGAAGGACAACCCTCCTTGAAGTGAACATTTGCAAAATAAACGAGCATTTGATAACAAACACAGAAGGGGATCAAAGAAAGTTCACATAATACACAGAAATTAATCTTATATCTTTCTCATCTATTTAAGCAATGTTTGACTGCAAAACCTAAGCTTCTTGAATTGGTGCTACATCAAATTGTGCAGTGAAATTTACACACATTTAAATTCATTAAAACCTGGCTGTCCAAAGTTTAATCATAATCAAGTCACCCCTTCTGAAGAGCAAAGTGTTAAAACCTTTCTAGGTATCCACTCAGTATATATCTGTGATTCTTTTCAGTGCATCTTTGGGTTTGTTTTTGTTTATGTTTTTAAACACTGACCCGTTTTCTTACATTGACCTGTAAGGAGTGGGGCGGGGCGGGGCGTGGGGGGGGGGGGGGTGGAAATCTGTTTTTTTTCTGATAACACAAATGTTGGATGAACAGTTAGTAATAAGGAGCAAGTATCATGCAGACAAAGTTTTGGTGTGATGGACTCAAGAAAATAGTGTATATTTTAAAGGAAAGCTTTGAGAAACAATAATGAAAATCACAGCTTTAAGAAAGTAATTTACCCTGAGAACCCCTCTTGGGAGCAACTATTTACTATTACTATTTCCTCAACAGGTCAGCTTCCTACAAAACTTTAAGATCAAAGTAGTCATTTAAAGTCTCCTAAGACTAAAACATCTTCAATGAAGATAGATACGGAAAAGTCCCACCTCAAGCCAGAGTAGTACTAAAAGTGAGAACACAGATAAACTAGTAAATGTAAGTTAATCATTTTTCTGAGAAAATTTACTGCAAAGTACACTAAACTAAAACTACTGCAAATAAAGATGTGGTCACAAGGAAGAGTAAAGTAGCAGGTAGATTAAAAAAATATATCTGTAAATAGAAGGTAAATGCTTGAAAAGTATTATTGAGTAATATAAAAAAAATTACAAATTTCATTCAACAATGATATGACCCCTAAGCGACAGATGACTGTTGTTTTCATGCAAACTTTCTGTTTACATGTACTGCTGATGAATAAAGACATTTTGCCTTATTGATAAGGTGATGTCCTCCTGGCTGTGTGGTGAACTTTAATCACAGTGATTCCTTTCAGTGACAGTGAAGTCAAAATAATCAGATGACAACAGTCATTTGTCATACATTATCACTGAGGGGGTAGCACCCTTCTGGATACAAAAAAAAGGATACATCAAGGGATAGAGAGATTACATAAAGTCTTTCTTTGATATAAATTGTTTTCTGAAGTCCAAAAATCAAATAAGATAAAGTTGGACAGATTTCAAAAAGAAACTACAAGGAGGAATCAAGTTTCATTTGTATTGTATTAAAGGACAGATTAAATGATCAAAATGTTTTCTTCTGACTTTATGTGCTAAGCCTCCATGAATGTAAACAACTGGTTTTCTCATAATAACTCTCTAAGTTGCATTATTTCTATGATACACAGCAAGTATACTATCTCCAAAGACTTTTTTTCATTAGGGAATGTCAATATAACAGTGTTGCTGTTACACATTTTCATGTGTTCTGCTTGCAAAATTTATCTGTATTTGTTTTTTAACACATAAGTTGCATCACAAACTTAAAGCTTCCCTACACAATAAAAGATTATTGTCTTAGTTTTCCACATGTTGAATTAACATTGCAGCTTTACAGACTTGTTTTGGTGTTTAAAATGTACAACTAACACTTGAATGAAAACCCACTTATTCTATACAAATGTGGGCATGGAAAAAATTTACTGATAGAATTTTTTGTATTTGGTTGTCTTGATCTATATGTTTTCTTTTCAGTTTTGGACAAGAAATACTTACTTGAGTGATTCCTGTGAGCTGTATTATATTTCAACTACAAAGATATTACTAGTAACTACAACAATAAATTATACATTTCAAATTATTCTAGTTTTAATTTTTATGAATAGTTATCAAACAGGTGGCTTGTTCATAAATACTTTCAACATGGACATTTAAAGATTTTTTAAAGAATCTAGAACTTTCTTATTACTATCAGCATTGAAAACAGCAAAGCAAAACAAAACAAAAAAGTAGAAGCCCTGATGATGAAAAGAAGAACACCATCTTCAAAATTTGCCATTGTTAGAACAGAGAATTTTAATCATCAGCTTCTAATCACCAGGGATACTGGAGTTAAAAGGTTGCCATATCTAATTAACATTTATGTCAGATGTAAGGAATACACAATAGGCTTTCACAGTTGGCAGTCAAAATTCAAGTGGGAGAGGTGAAGCAATCCACTAATTACAATCAGTCAAAACACTGTAATATATTAGACAGCTCACTAGTCATTTGACCCAGGATATTTTAATAGAAGAAACTGTGGCCAGACCCAAGAAAACAGCAAAGTCGCCTTCCTCCACTATATTGTCTATAACATAAATTAATTATGAATATCCTTATTTGACATCTTTTAAGATATTTCCTGGAAGATTCCCTAGTGTGACCTTTTGAGTCATGAAACATGTAGTCATAACTATGCTTTGATAAACCATGGCCTAAAGAACTCAAGCCACAGCTGTTCTTTTCTGCAGCTTCTCTCCTCATTTTGTCAGGCTCCTAAAAATAATAGTTTTCTTTATTCCCCCACAATGTACTCTTAACTTTGGCCAGACTTTAAATCACTTCAGCTGCATCCCAAGAATGTGTACTAAGTTTCCATTCCAGTAAAGCAAAACAGATATGAGTGGATGCCTATTTCAAGCAAAAACACTTGACTCAGTAGACCACAGAATGTGAAAGCATTAAACTGTTGCAACACTGCAGACTGTACTAACCTATTTTTCAGCTGAATTAAATCATACTGTCTTCATGATACATGAAGAATATCAGAGACATTATTACATCTTACCATAATGGAAAGCAAAACATTCTTTTCTTATGATGTATCTCAAATTTTCAAAAGACTGTGGGGAAAAACAAACAAACAAACGCAAAGCCAAGATATCCAACAAATACAACAAGCATTTTCCTAGACTGATGGCCCTTGGTGTTCATAAGTGAAAATCCTGAAGACAAGTTATAAAGTGATCCTTGCCACTATGTGAAAGTATATTTTTATTACTAACATTTTAGTGGAAGGGAATTGAAGCACTAGAGAATTATTTGGGAGAAGTTGTTTGGGATGATGCTGTAAACTTGGAACCCAAAGAAAGTACTTCTCAGTCATTATCCAGAGATATAAATAAATGACTATCCTACCTTTAGCTTGCACCCAGCCAGAAGAAAAATAGCTTTATTGACTTTTTTTCTACTAAGTCAAACTTCAACTTGTGCTGATCCCACTGCAGTCATTCATATACTATGACTCCCTTCAAACTCGTATTTTTTTTCTGATAGGCATCACTTACTTTTATGTTTGAAATACAAACAAACACCATGGCCAAGCATTTCTCTGAATACCTTGCAAAGTCTGAAGGCCCTGAAGGTTATTAGAAGTATGCAGATGTTATGCTGGATCTCAGGACAAGGGTGGTTTTCAACTTAAACTCTTTTGCATTTTGAGCACCAGAAACTATAAAGCAAGCTAATTCACCTTTCTCAGTGAAAAAATTCCTGAAACACATTAAAGTAGTTTGCTTTACATTTCCACTACATCTTCAAGAAATCAGTCAGTTTATAGTCTGCACTGGTGCTTGAAGACAGAGGAATGGAATTGAGGCAGGAGTGGAATGAAGTTCAGGAACAAGAGGGTGCAGACTCTGGATGCTGAAATTGGTATGAGAAGTCTGGGAGAGGCATTTAGGCACACACTGATTATGACAGGAAAGTACATAAAAAGGGGATAAGAAAAGTACTAAAACTGGAAGGTAAGGAATTGTATATTCCTTTGGGTTCCAAAGAAAAAAAAAAAATTATCCCATCTGAGTAAACTAAAAATAGAAAAACATCAAGTTTACAGTTTTTCTGCTAGTCAAAACCAGATTCAACTATTTCGTGGCACTACACAAAATTCAAATAGATCTACAAGAGAGAAATAATTATTTAGGGCTATAACATCAGCAGGAACCAAATATTATTGAGTTATTAATATCTCAAAATTTAGGTATTACTTGAAGCATCCAGAATGACACAACAGTAATTATAAGAAAATGCTTGCATCGGGTATCTTTCCTCAAAATATACCATAAATATGAAAATGAGAAAGATTACAAATCTGCAATTCTGTGTATAGATGAGTGACCCATCTTTATAAGATAAAAGGTAAAAGTTATTTTTTTTATATATATTAATTTAAATATTTGCCATTAAAATCTCATGTTTACATATCCTTTGTGTCCAAAAGAAAAGGAGAGAAAGTATGCAAAATGAAAAATGGCATACCTAAAAAAAGAAAAATCAAAGATGCTAAGACCTTGGGCTTTGTTTGATTTCTTATCTTTATTTTGAAAACAAGATGTCATTTATACAGCATCAGATTTCTACCCATTTGAAAAAGCAGCATTTATAAATAAGATACAGTGTGGGGATATTACATTTTGAACTAAATAAAATTGTTTTGAAAATCCGTTATAATTGTTCCTTCTTCTAAAACATTCAAAGTGATTTTTTCAGGGAAGTATTGTAAAAAAAGTAATTTCACTTTTCAAATGTGAAGTAACAAAAACCTGCTATATTTGAGATTATCACACACCTTTCATAACTTTCACACATTTCTTGAAAAATTAAACTTGACAACTGTGAGCTTTTCAGAGCTTTGATGTAAGCAGATACAGAAAAAGCACATAAAAGCTATAAGGGAAAGTAAAGGAGTATTCATTTCAGCAGAACAGGACAAATGAGCCTGTATGATAAGATGTACAGGCTGAATGCAATTTAGCATCAACAAACAAACACCATGCACATACATTTATAAATACGAAAATTGAGTTCCAAAGTTAAAAAGTTTCTAAAGCAAAGGCAGAATATGTACAAGAACAAAAATATTTAGATACATACATCTAAAATGTCAAGAAAAAAAAAAAAGAGTTCTGATAGCTTGCAGAACAAAGTTAATTTAGGAGAATCAAATTATAAGAAATCCTTATTTATGAACTTGAAAGGGTTTTTGTTGTTTTTTTTAAACAGAATATTCACAATGTAGAATTTCAATTGTAGAAGAAATTCTGAAGTTTCAATGCAGATGGCATTAAAATAAAGCAAAGCAATAGTGCAAAAAAGATTGAGATATCCAAAGCTATGGTTATAAAAGATACAAACAGCATATTTTATATTACTATTATTTTCCAAATGTTTCTTCAACTAAAAAGTTGACTATCACTCCGTTGGACATGTTCAGCTGCTACTCTGGGCTGCTATGGGACCAGAACTTGGAAACCAGACATGCTTCTGCACCAAAAGCACACACCAGTAGACTTCTGAGAAGTGATAAAGTACTAGGAACCCTGACCCCTTTTCAGAACAGAGCTCATAAACCAAGGCATAATCTTTCAGATGGTTACCTATAGCACATATTATGGAGAATTCCAGACAAAAAAGACCACATCCTTACTTGCAGTAGATAAATTTATGAATTTCAGTTTACTTATTATTATTTTGCCTATCAATATATTTTCATCTTCAGTGGACTCAGCCACCAAAGAAAAAGTAGGGTATACTCACAGTTGTAACAATCTTAGTGATTACAATATAAAGGAGGAAAAAGATATCATTCAGAATTTCAGAAGACAGAATTAAAGATGAAAGAAAGACTGGGATCTTTAAAAGAAAAGTGAGTGTTGAAGCAAACTACAGAGAATACTGATCAAGACTCCACAGCTGGCAGTATGCTATAGACTATTGTAGAGGATTGTTAAAGTGAAAAAACAGCTTAGAAAAATCACATGAACAGCTTAAATGAGAAAATTGGGGTTTTTCAAGCAGTACTTTCCAGACTGAAAAAAGGAGAGAAAAGGAAGGTGATGAAGAAGAAAATATGTTTCTAGGAGCTGTAGTATTTTATATTGTTCTCTTGCATTGCTACAAAATGAATATTAAGTAATATGCTTTCTGCCCAAATGAAATGTATTTATTAAGCACAAAAAGCTAGAGCTACAAAAGTAAGCTAGTACATGTGCTTTCTGCACCAGAACAATTTTTGGTTCATTTTGTTATTCTGAGTACCACACTTATAATGTCTTCATAGCTGAAAAGAGTTATTGCAATTACCAAAACTTTCGGTGAACAATAACTGAAGTATAAAAGGCAGTTACAAGTGAGCAACTCGTAACACCAGTTTGAAGTCCTCATATTTCTTTTATTTATTATTTTATTTAGATATGTGCAAAGAGGACAGATGCTTACAAAACACCACTAACAAAAAGTTACCCCTGAAGAGAAAGGGTATCCTTGATTACAGAAAGCAGCTGCTATCATAAATCTCAGGATCTACTTTTGTGAGCTTTACCACTCCAAAAACAGTGTTCATTGATAGCGCTGCTATTTATATTTGTGCAGTTTACCTTTTCTTGAGACCATTGTTTTAAACAAAATCATGCAAGTGTAAGTATCACTATACAAAATCAATATGGTACACACAGTGTATGAACTCAAACCTCATCAATAGATAGATGTTAAAACATAAATAAACTTGAAACACCCTAAGTTATTGAGTGTTTCTTATGTAATCTTGCAGGGATTGATCCTTGTCCAGTATTGTAATCACTGGTCTGGAATCAAGTATACAATGACTGCTAATGAAGAGTGCAGATGATACAAAGGCTGGTTGAGTACCGAGTAATGAAGGGAACAGGTCTGTAATAGAGTTAGGACTATATTCTGGAAAACAGTAATTCTAGAAACCAATTAGGAAAAATATGAAATATAGTTATTGATCAGCAGAATGCTTCAAGAAGAATCCTGGGCAAGATATCTGGATACAACGTAACAGGAGTATAGGGGGGGGTCAACTGGAATTATGAAGAAACATTACTTAATAGTGCAGTAGTTTGAAAACTTTTGAAGGGCAATGAGAAGAAAAAAGACAGAGTAATACTCTAGAAAACATGCTTTTACTTTAAGAGACTATAAGAAGTTCATTTACATTTTATAAAAAAGAAACCCAAGAGATGATATGTTTATAAACTGTAATTAACAGCACAAGAAAAAGTTGTGGTAAAACTGTGCTGGTCTTAGCATAAGAAGAACTTATGTCTGAAAGCCAGTCAGCCATGTTCCAATTATATATCAGGTATGTATTTTTCAATTAGTGGAATAAATGAAATAATGCATTGCAGAAGATTTTCTATAATTTGTAAATCTTCAAATAAAAACAGGCCTTATAAGTAACCAAAAAGTTACCCACTGGATGAAAATATATGGCTTATGTTACATAAAAGGTTAGAAGCACACTGGCATTTGTATCTATGTACCTATGAAAATTCATTCTAGCTTGAAATGTCAAAATATATGTGGGTAGGTGAAAGCTTCTTATTAAAGAATAAAACTGTTGGGAAGTGAATTATTTTTTTATATTTGCAAATTAACAATAATGGTGGCAGACAAACAGCAGACACACTTCTGGAAAGTTTTTCAATTGTGTTGAAATTAAAATTACTATTTCAAAGTTATGGTGTGGAAACTAGTGAACATTTATTTGTATATAACTAAATATATGTAATTATAAATAAAAAATACCTCATTCACCACTGTGAATTTTTCAACAATGGAAATGAAAAAGAAGTTACTTAACATGTTTATTCTGATCTAGTTGAAATGATAGCTCAATTAAATTTCTGTATGATTAAAGATTTCAACTTAATATTCAGCTAATAATGATGATGAAAATAAATATTAAATACTTCATACTTTCTTTAGAGGTAATATCATGGTGCTAGATTAGCAAATGAAAGCAATAAATTTTGCTGGCTAAAATCATCAGGCTAATAGCCAAACCACTTTTTTAAACAAACACCTTTTGTATTCTCATATGGTGCTGAACTAAACAGCTTTGTGAAGGAACCAAACATTTTAGTCAACAATGACAGTGAAATTACTAATCAACTAACATAATTCCAAAATTGGCATAATTTACTTACAATTTAGACGAGAATAAACATCCATGACTAGTTGAACAACTGGAGTTCATTCATGAAGCAGTAATTTCTACGTAACTATAACGTATACTACAGACTATTCATTACTGTTGTAATTAGTACAGCATATTCTATTAGGTTTCCTGTACAACTGTATTTCTGGAAAAGCAAATATAATTGCTTACCAAGATGGTGGTAACAATTAAAGAGCGATTGGACAGGGAATCTGTGATGTTTGCTGGTTTTCCTTTCTGATTCTCTGTCATGTTAAGGCCACTCAATGGATCCCAAGTTCCAACCTATAAAACAGTAAATTACTATGTAAATTGTCCATTAGTTACATTTCAACATCTAGAAAAGAACACTATAAGGAAAAATAGATTGCTACAGGGAAAAAAAAAGATTGCTAATATTTATTATTAAAACCTGTTCCATTATTCTCCGTCATTACATTTAAAGCCTGCTTGTTTAAAATATGATTCACACTACCTCAAAGCGTGTTTTGTGAAGTGTGACTTTAAGTGGAAAAATGATGCACAGAATGTCTAAAGCTACCCTGAATACTTAATTTTCCATTTAACTTTCATTCTTCAACATAAACTACATCTGAAGATAACTTAACAGGTGGAAATTCATTTGCAGAGCAGAGAGCATTGTCTCTGCATAAGGATTTACCCTTTTCTGTGACCAGACAGAACAGCAGAGCAAAAAGATGTTTTGGGGAAAATGTAATGGAGAAGACAAAGTATGTTAAGTATAATAACTTAATTGATTTACAGATAAATGTTCAGTATGTAGCTCTTTTGACATTTTATACCTTGAAATTCTTATTCCAGTAAAGTCAATAGGATTTTTATCTAAGGAAGGAGGTCCAAGGTTATGCTTTAAGGTTCAGGTCAAGGACAGTCTCACATACTAAGTAATAAGTAACGGGGCTTATGATAGCATCATTTATCTGCAATTTCATCACTATACAAACGAAAAATGGGCAAGCAGTAGATACAACTATCCATTTTTAGACATCAGAATGTTTGCATTACTCCATTGTCTAAAAAAAACCCCACAAATTTTTCTTTTTTGGTTTTAGACAGGATTTTAAATATAATTTCAAATACAAAGCAATATCTTTAATACAAGGTAAAGATATTTTAAAACTAAATCTAGACAGAAATTAAAAAATTTTGTGAGCTTTGATTGCGTGTGTATATATAGATATATATATATATATACACTGATTCCTGAGAAACTGTTCATATACTTTTAAGTGGTTTCTTGCAGTACAGCTGCCAAGTAAGTTCAGGATGCAATGTGGTATGGGTTAAATAAAGAGAGTTTAATTTCTAAAACTGAGAATACAGCAGAGCATGAATCAGGAGAAGCTGTAATGGAGAAAAGACAAATTTGCTCTCTTTTTCTATGATGTTCTGTTCCACAGAAATCAATATTTTTACTTTCTTCTTTGCATAACACTTAGTTCCAAGAAGGCACTCCTTTGAATGGCTGTGATTCTTGAATTTTGGCCATTCAGTGCCTTGTAAACTGATGAAAGAATCATGAAGGGAGGAAAGGAGAACATGTGTGTCTCAGAAATACAATTGGAAAATAACATCTAACACATCATTTCAAAATATTGAAACCAAACCTTACTACCAAAAAAACTTTTCTTCATTTATTCTTTTAATGACTTGAAAGGTTTTTAGGAAACCCAAAATGTTCAGCCTTGCAGTTTGGCCACAATTAAGAAACTGTAAAAGGGTCAAGAACTCTTAGTTGCAATGTTCTGTTCATTATGGCAATCATCGTGTTTGCTTTACTTCAAAGAAAGATCAAACTAGATTAGAATAACAAGGAATGACAAAGACCAGAACTTGAGCCTGTCCCTGCTGTTTCTTCACATAACTGGACACATAAAGCTGGACTAATCTCCTCTGTGAGATTCAACTTCAGGTACACAAGTAGCACAAAAATTTCTAAGGGAACACTATCACCTTATTTGATCAATTTCAAATTCTAAATTCATTAAATCATATACTTTATTCAAGTTCATAATTCAAACTTATCTTGGCAAAAGCTAACACATTGCTATATAAAAAGCTTCTTCCCCTACTTTTTAACACAGCCACAGTCACAAGCAAATGAATAATTATCAACTGTTAGAATCTGAGGTTTATCTAACTACATCTACATAGACTTATAAGAACTATCAACTGCATTACTTTAAAAAGAAACTTCTGTCTTGATAAATTATCACATTATCTTTCTAAATGAGGTTAATTATTCTTGTATTGCTACTTTTGTGAATCAAGAATCTAAGAAATGGAACAAATGTTGAATGTTCCAAATAAGACATACTTTGCATTATCTTCATTAAGATCAACAACTTACATCACAGATTCTGATATACTACTGATATGTATAGTTCCTAAATCACACAAACTTATTCTCAAAGCTGCTTCTTCTAGAGAAAACTGCATAGACAGTGCAGCAAATTCATTCTTTTCTATCTTTTCTATTGCTTAAGCACAGTGTTTTAATTTTAATGTAGCCTTTTGAACAGCATAAAATTGCTAATGTGTTTTCACTAGAAAAGTTTAAATGCCAAAAATACAGAAAAAGCAAATCAAGGTAGGCTACTACATATAACTGCAATTCAAACAACTTACAGTTTACTTCCACTGCATTACATTTATTTCCAACAAACTTTCAAGTTTTCCTAAAAACTGAAATAAACTGATATTCTAATACACCCCTTATAGAGAATGTTCACATAGTAAATACAGTCACAGGGAGGCTGTCAAGCCCTTGATCTCCTATTCTTCCATTCAAGTCCCCTAAACGGATATACTATTCTGGAGTGAGCATGCCAATTAGAACATGTTAACACTTATCCATAGCACAGGACCCAAACAAGGAGTTCCCATGAAGCTGACGTGCTCCACAGTGAGACAAAGAATCTCTGCGATACAAAGAATTAGCTTAGTCAAGAATCAGCTTATTCAAGTTGAAACAATTCCAGCAAGAGCTACTAAAAGACTCGTCAGCTATCATAGTATATTCTGTAACATGACAATTGGGGTGCTCCTCAAGGACATGGAATACAGTTTCCCAACTACACTTGAGTGATTGAAACTTTCATCCAAGCTTCCGTGTATTTAACTACTAGATAACTATGAGGTTACTGCAGTTCCGAAGAAAGTTTGGACAGAAGTTTCCATTCTTTTATTATTGTCTTGATAAACAACAATTACCTATGTTTTACCTGGGATTTTTTGTTTGGTTTTTCTTAATAAAACAGTTTTCAGAAAAAAATCCTCAAGTAATTTGCAATCTCTTAATTAAGTTGCATCATCTGATCTGAGACAGTGGTGGCAAGGCAATGTAACTTTTTTATATAACTGTATGGAACAAGTCCTAAACCTGTAATCCAAATGAAAAATACATGTTTGTGATAGTAGCAGACATCTTACTAATAGGAAGTTAAGAGCAAATTCATCTTTTTCCTTTTACTGGAGATTATGACCACTGAGACAGTCCTTACTGAAAGGCAGATAAAGAGGAAAAACTAGGAAATATGTGCTTAAACTCTGATTGTAGAGTCATTATTTTCTCAGAATTCTGTATTGATTAGAAAATTACCTGTGTCTATGAAGACATCATCTCTTTAGACTTCAATAAGTGGAGTTTCTGGGAGTGTTCTGGTGGAGTACTGCAATACGCTTGCCATTTTCTTATATTCTTCCCTAGACTTCTGCAGCTGGCCACTTTCAGATACAGAATACTGGACTAGATGAATCTAGAGATTCTTTTCTCATGCACCACAAGAAAAGTTTGTCATCCACCTTTAGGCGGGTACACTCTGAGGTTTCCAAATGGTCAATCAATCCTACACCACTTAAACAAAACTCTTAAATAATCTTCACAATATTTACTACTCAATAGTTCAATAGTAAAATTTCAAAACTAAATCTCACCAGAAGTGTTTAAAAATAATAAGTGACATTACCAAAGGACAGAATTTAGCAAATACTGAAAAGAAGTTTGGCTAATGTTCACACAAATGTAAAAATAATTTGATTCTTTGGGGTTCAAGTATTTAGTGCATTCAGTCTCCAAAAAAACATCACTACAATTGCACCTATTTCCAAAAATATTAATTTAATTTCATAGCAAAATGCAATTGGCATGATTTGTGAAGTAGTAATACTCTAGAAAAAAAGTGTTTACTAAATAATAAAAAATAAGTAAAAATATGAGACCTGTTAAATCAGAATAAGTAATAATTCAAATTCTGAATCTGTGAAAAACTACACACAGTTAACACTTTGAGCTGAAGTCCAATACAGCTTTCTTCTTAAGTTCCTGCAAGATTGCTGAGCAGACTATACAATTTTTATGCAAAGAATTAATGTAATTCAGCACAAATCCAAAACGTAGCCCCATACAAGGTACTATGAAGAAAATTAACTCTATCCCAGCCAAAACCAGTACAATAATTCACCACCACCCCAAAAAAGCAGCATTGTACACTCCTGAAACTTAAAATTTGCTGAGTATACATGTACTTTAGAGTAGTTTACTGAGCACCAGTCTCATGAGATGTTATCCACAAAAAAATTCAATAGATTAAAGTAGCTTTCTTACTTCAGCATGTTTGAGAAAAAGAAATTTCTCTTTATGAATAAGCAAGTATTCTTTTAAGTATTTTTCTTTTTGAATTTCCTTCAAAACTCTCCTAAGAAAAGTAACATTTTGTGGGGCTCTGAGTCAATCGAAACTGTACATACTACTCACAGTGACGTGCCACAAGCATTGTATTAGGAAGGAACATTGCCCTTCTGCAAGTGGTAACAACTGTCTAACTATGCAGCCAAAATCAGAGCCGTATTCAACCCTCAAAGGATTGTCAAATGTGTCTACAGTTTACTGTCTTTTCTTTATTATAATTTGTAGAGTAGTTAGTAATAGTGGTGATTACATCAAGAAAATAATCATTTATACTCCAGTGTGAGTAATAGTATTTCTTCCTATTTATGTATTTCCCATTTGCAAATTGCTTCATTTATTTTGCTTTCTTCAGAAATATTAATATGCTTGCCTTCTTTGCCAAATATCTTGTTAATACCAATACTTCTGGCTTCCCTAGATCTGTTATCTCAATTTTTTTTCTCTAACTTTTACAAAACCCTCTGTTTACGCCACTTGTTTTTTTTTCCCAGGTCATTAATAAAGATACTAAATAAAACAAGATCTTACATTGATATGCTGGACAATGAATTACAGCTCATTTTGTGTCATTTATATTCATCCTGTGTGTAGGTTCCCGAGCAAGATTTCAAGCCAGTTGTTAACATCTCTATTCAAGAAATGTGATTCTTCTTCAGTGACAAATTTTCATACCAAAAGTGGTATTGAATTCAGGTATTTGTTTTCTCCCTTAAGTATAAAATAATTTTCCTCAAGATGCAGCTTCAGTGTAAATACTGATTGATTGTAATTTAAATGATAATTTGCTTATTATACTGGATTGCCACAGTTGGGGATTTTCACTGTGCTTAACCATAAATAGTTTCAGTGTGTCCAGAGTGACTGTCAGCAAATTTTGTTGTACATTACATTAGCAGCACTCCAATCGCCTAATAATTTGTCATTTTCATCTTACAAGAAGCTATCATTTTTGTCAGACACGACTTTTTATTTAGAAATGCATACTTCTTATTGATTGATGCTTGATTATCACCTCTCATTCAAGAGTTTCAGGAACAGGTATCTTATGTAAAATCTGAGATCACACGTGAAATCTTTTTTAAATCAATGACCAATTTTTTCTGTTGCCACTGACTTTAGCAGTCATTTGTACTTAAAATACATGATTTGGGTCATTTCCCATTATACTAACCAGGCAATTTATCTAGGGCTTTTTTTTTGCAAAATCCCCCTAAAATAGGTCTTCTAGAAATACTTCATAATAACTCTTTTTTCTTCCCTCCAAGAATATTTTTCTTCTCAAGATATCTCATTTTGTGACAAAAGTATTAGAGATTACTGGTGAAATTGTTGGGTTGAACTGTTGTCCTTCACATAAGAAATCGTTCCCCCATATTTGGAAGGAGGTTAGATGAAATAATAGCTATTTACAGTATGGAAACACAACACACATAATATGGTACACATAATTCCCATCTCCCCATCTTCTCTCATCCCACAAAATGAATTAATAAACAAAAACAAATAAATAAAGCAAAACTGTTCAGGAACTCTAACTACATAGACAGAGAGACTTGACAAGATGGTGGTTTGGGAAGAACATTAGGAACATACAAGATAAGAACAAAGATAGGGAAAGGCTCCCGAAGAAAGAAGAAAATAAGAGAGAAAGGGGATGGAAGAGCAAAGAGATGAAGAGGGACAAGTGGGTGGGGATTAGATGGAAAGGGAAATGGACAGGGAGGGGAAAAGGGAAACAGACAGGGAGGAGGGGAAGGGAGAGAGGAAGGAAGCAGCGGGGGAAGAGGGAAAGGAGAGGAGGAGAGAGTAGCAGAAAGCAGGATGGAAAGAGCGTGATGTAGAGAGATGGAGTGAATGCGTGAAGGGAGGGAGGGAGGGGACTGAGAGAAGGGAGAGGGATTCACCATAGCTTTAACAGAGGACAATCTTGTGGGGAAAAAAAAAACCAACTTTGAGACAGCTCTTTTAAATAAAAGGACTGGCTAAAACATACTCTCTCTACTAGGAAGTGTCCTGCTCTAGAGTTTAATGACTCACCCTGGATTCAAGAAGAATAGGTTTGTATTCTTTCAGACTAACCAAGTTTTCTTCAAAGAAACCCATTTATTTGTCACCACTGTTTCTCTTTCTCAGTGAAATACCCTATACATTCTAAATATTTACTAAAAAATTCAATCTCATGTGCATACACCTTAATTTTCTTTTTCCTAATTTCATATCACTACACCCTACAGAAACTGCTCTGGTTTTGCTCACATGTATCTTTGAATCTGTGTAGCATTCCTCATCATTCTTTGCTAACACTTTCCTAACTCCTAAACTTTTCTAATACATGGTAACTAATTCTTACTGCTCTTTCCAAAGACTGTCAGCACTTTTTGGTGAAAAACTAGTATTATCACATCCCTCTATCACATGGCCAAAATGAGCTATGAAGGCAGTAGAAGTATCTTCCTTTTCTGTGAACTTCTGTATACATAGCTCAAGCATTTGCTGGTTGTTTTTAAAAATCCATATCCTTCTACAACTATTTCTGTTGTTGTCTCTTACATATCTTTCACTATTACTGTTTCCCCAGTTCCTTTTTTCTATTATATGTTTTAGAGTACTGTATTTCCTGTTGAATTTTATTTTCTTCCCATATTTCTAATCTCTGTAGACCTTTTTGTTTTACTTCTATATTTTCAGTGGAGTACATATCTCCTAATATATTGTCAGCTGAGATTTTATTTTCCAGAAAACTCATGTTCCTTGATGGTTCTCAAATGCCACCCAATGTTCTTAAAGCCATCCTAGATTACAGAGACTTCCTTTCCTCATTTTCAACAGTTATCACTTACATGCAGACTCTTCAGCCACTAGTGACTTCTTTAGCTATTCTCATGTCATCAGTTCTTCCATTTCTGTTTCCAGTAAGGAAAACAGGTTGCATTGCACCTATTCTCCTTGTACACAAAGCTAATTTGGTTTTCAAATCTAATCACTACTATATACTTTTCTTTTTCCCTTAAGTTTCCAGAGCTCCCTTCATGGAATACTTTATAGGAAGACTCTTTACTATCAGTGCACTGTTGAATGTTTTAAAATATAGTTTAGTCCTTTAATCATAGGTTTGCCACTGGACATTTTAAAAAATGTTATTACCTATGTAAGTGTTTCAAAGCAAGCTCAGGGATTCTGAACTTTTTAAAAATCTTCCTAGTAAGAGAACATTAATATTCCAAAACTAGTATTGGGAGGGAAAGTTTTGGAGAAATATGCTGTTTATGCGAGCTTCTTCATTCAATGATTTATAGAAGAAAGTAAATGCAACTCTGCAGCATGGTGCCTTCCCTTAAGTTCTCTTTTTATTTGTCACCACAATATCACCTTGGGGCAATAGCTGATAAAACTTTATCTGAAGATGAAGGAAAACATAGTGCTTACATAACAATGAACACCGCAGCTAAATACAAACTACAATGCAGATGCAAATTGCAAAACCTTTGTCTGCTGACCACAACAATGTGAGACACTGCAGCTTCCTGCATTGCCTCTCCATGGCAAGGTGCCTGGAGAAGAGAGGGAAGATGATCTGATTTCAGATCATCATGGTGTCATGTAGGCAGGCCAAATACCTGTATGTGCTTCCCAAGGCCTTTAGTTCGAATATAGACAATATTAGGCTACATAGAAAGGGCACTTTTCAATCCTTTGGTCTTTCACTCCCATCACTCCCAAGAAAAATTCATGTCAGAAGACAGACAAACCTGTCAGGCTACCCATTCTTAATTTATAGTAGCACTTACAGATAGAAACATTGTATTCCAAGAAAAGAATCAAAGTTCCCTCTTGAAACACAGAAAAATGCCAAAATGAAGCTATTTTATTTAATTGTTTGAGGTAATTCTTCCTGAATTAGTAAGATGTAAAGAAAATACAAATACACATACCCACAGGTTCACACATGAGTATAGGCAATGGGATTGGAATCACAACTAAAACTAAACTCCACATGATTGAAGACAAATATATTAATGCATAACTCCAAGTCCAGCTATTCACTCTTCCCCAGTCCTCTTGAATCTAAGAATGTGGCTAGAAGCACACAGTTAAGAGGCCACTAACTGTCCAACATCAAGATAACAGCTTTTACTAGAAGACTGAAACAAGATATAAAGTTGAGAACAGGTATATTGTTTTATGTAACACATGAAATGTTACTGAAAATGCTACTGGTTTTAGGGGGTGGGGTTTTTGTTTGTTTCCCATTACTCTGGAGGTAAACATCTTACACACCTTTTCAAGACCTTCTTCCTTGAGGCTGATAACATCTAAATCAAAATCTGTCCTTAAGCCATTGGTTTTGTTGAAAGTTATCCTGCCTGTGAGGCCTTCCCAGTGGGCCTATGGAAAAAGAAAAAACAATTTCTATAAATAAAAACCTCTTCCTTTTTTTTCCCCAAAAGAAGAAATTTTACTTCTGCAAAAATGGGAACATTAATTATTCATTCTATCTAAACAATTTACCTTGTGGTTGATTTTTTTCTTTTAATATTTTGTATTCACTTTTTGCTAATTAAATCAACCTTTCTTCAGTCTTCACTGACAATTTTTTAAACAACTTTCCATGTTAGCCAATAGACTATTCTTACTAAATGAGATGAAAGGCTGGTTTGTTTTCATTCCTCCATCATTCATGCATGCATTTCCCCTTCTGCTTCCCTACATGTCCCCCCCAACCCAAGCCCCAAGCCTCAATCTCTTTCATTAACGCTGGATTTCATTCTTCTGTCAGGAAATTTCATTCAAATAAAGGCTTACTTTTGCAAGATGCAGAGTACCCTGAAACCACACTGAGACAGCAAAAATTGAGGTCACTGAGCCAGTCTTCCAGAGTTGATTCCTTACTTTTAGTAAACTGCAATATCCTCATTTTTTTGTAACTTAAAGTCTACCTACTTCTAAAACTATCCTAACATAGAGGAGGGAATGTGGAAAACAAAATTATCATCCTAAAAGGAACTAAAATTAAAAACAGGATTATATTCCATTGCAAATAGTTCTCTTTATCGTAGTATTGTGCATATCTAGAATGAGAAATACCATATTAGGAGTTACTTACAGTACAAGAGACTTGAATACTCTACAGTGTTCACCTTTAAGACCTTAAATATCCTAGCTTTACTTTAAATCACTATGTATCAGTATCTAAACAGCATACTAGGAGACCAAGGCCACATATATTAATTCACCATAGAAAAAAAAAAAAAAAAAAGAAAAAAAAAAGAAGAAAATTAAAGCCAGGGAGTAAACTTCATTCTTGGCCCCTTTGAACTTATGCTAGTATTTAGTTGCTGAATTTTTCATAGTCAGTCTATGGTTTGGGGTTTCAGGGGTTTGGGTTTTTATGCCACAAATGTTCCATACACGCCCCACCCACAATTACCTACAAAGAAAAGTTTTATTTAGAATGCTGTGTTGCTTTGTTCCAGCTAATACCTCAGTAAAACCTGTTTTCAAATAAAAATGCTGCCCTTGCCTGCTGAACTCTTTACACATAACAAGCTGAGAGATTCCCATCTACTGAAAAAAAAAAGGCAAGAATCAAGTAGAGTGGTAACAAAAGAAAATCAGAGTTGGGAGAAAGGAAAGCAATGAAGCAGGACACTTTATTAGTGACTCACCTCCTTAATAAGACTCATAAAGCGGGTCCCAAAGCGCCACGGTTTGTGGCGATTACACTGTAGTGAACTGACAGTCATCTGTGGGAACTGCTGGACAGCCACTGACACCACATGAACAGCATCATACATTAGTGCTGCATCCGTCTGAAATTAGAAGATCAGAACCATGAACACAAAACAAAAACGTGACAGCCCAGCAGTGAGAGAATGAAACACAAAATTAGCACTGCTCATTATGTTAAGGGGGGAAAATTATCTGATTGCTTGTGTAGCACTGTAAAATGCAGCCTCATTGCCAAGTCCTACATAAGATGTGTCAGGACCTTCAGTCTTGGCTATTCTCCTTTTAATGCTGAAATAAGGGCCCAAATACCAACTTTTCAGGATCACAGGAGAACACTGGTATCAGTGCATTAGGGGGCTATATAAATCACTGTATGCATGTTTGATTCAAGTCAGTTATTTTCATGAGTGAGGCGAAAAAAACCAGAAAAGATTAGCAAGGGAGCAAAACCTTAGCTATGAAGGAATGTGCACAGGCTAAGGAACTAATGTTTTTCTGTTTTGAAATTACAGACTAGATACAGTCCCAAAGGTATTCAATTGATTCATTAACAACTTTTTTATGGGTATCAGTTTAAACCCCTAGGACAAATTTAAACAGCATCTTCTATAAATCAGAGGCAAATTAGAATTGCATTAAAATGCACGTTCCTTTTAATGGTTTTCGTGTCCCATCGTAAATAAGTAGGCTGTTTAGACCTGGTATGTGCTGACTAATGTTGTATTAGCAAAGGACAGAGACAGCCTCTCAGTATCCACTGTCATGCTGTACAAGAAACTGACATCTCTCTCCTGTTCTATTTGATAAACAGAGGCAAGCCTTGGAACCAAGAGCAAGAGAGGACCTTAGATTCAGCTGGTGGAAATGAATGCTATGCCATCTGCTCAGCATACCTTAGAGAAAAAGGACCTATTTCCCCTTCTCATTCACATAATTAGTGAGCTGTGAAATTAGTTCTTTAATGGATAGGAAACCTGGAGATTATTGCACTTGTCACAATACAATACAATGCAATACAAAATGAGCTTATATAGTGCCTTTCATGCAAATGCATCCCAAGGCTCTTTACAATAAAACTAAACATAAAAATGCAAAAATGTTCTACCATTATAGCCCATAAGCTACTGTTAAAGAGGAAAATATGCGTTTACATTTAAATGGCTCTCCCAAGGAGAGATTTCAAAATTCAAACAGAAATAAATCCTAATTTTAAAATAGCCAGTATAATAGGTTTCAATGATCTCAGATGCCAAGTAGTTTATGCAGGGGCTCCAAATCAGTCTGAAAATATTTTTGCTGCCAAATTGTTCATTATCTTCAAGGCATTAAAGTGCTTTTAAGGCAAGCTGATATTTGACAAGGAGGCAGCAAAACACCAAAAAGTTGGAATGACATGCTGAGTAAGCATCATACAAAGCTTAATATTCTAGAAGCAGTATTTGGCAGTAGTTGGAGTCTAGACAACAGTTTATAAAATAAACTACACAATAAGTACAACACATTAATCTGGCTTAGAAATGCAAACTTCTTTTTTTTAATCAGCTTTACTTCTAGAACTGTAGTCCTTGCACCAATGAAGGAAAATTGAAATTGCTGTGAGACTTTAGTGAAAGTAGCCCATGAAGAAGCAACCAGAAGTTCAAAACCAGCATTAACTGATTAATTAGATATAAATTTGGACACAGAACTGATAAGACTCATGAGCAGGAATCAAATAGACATTATGCCATATGCAGAGCAACATGGCTTTCCGTCAAATTCTATAAGCCACTCAGCTGGAAACCTGTAGGATGACAAGGCAGTCAACTCCAGCAAAAGCATTAAAAAAAGCCATTGCAGTTTTAGAAGTAATTCAAATTCTGATAATATTCTTCCCGTCTGACTGATAAATATGGCTTCACTGGAGATAAATCTAAATTAGAATGCACTTCTTTTAAATGCACACAACATAAACTAATCACTGGCTAGAAGTTGAGTGCCCTATTTGATTTTTAGATGCTACAAGATAAAACCCTTATTTACATAGGATGAGATTCCACAACCCACCTTGTATAGGAAGGTTAAAGTTAAATGTAGGGTTAAGTGTTTGTACTGAATAAAGACAGATAGAACTATATACTCAAAAATATATTGGTTTAGTGATTCAATATTGCACTCATCCCACTGGGTGCAATCATTGATTTTACTGCAAGAGAAATAAACAGTACAGAACTCAGGAAAAGATATAAAGTATATACTTGAATTGCAGGTTGGGCTCCCCTCTTGGCTGGTCACTTTACGTTTCCTCTGAGACAGCAGGAATTGATAGCTGTTGGCCTAGCTCTCCACCCTCATTCATTAGGCTTGCTAAGCTTTATGTCTTGCTGCCCTTTGTCCACACCACTTTCTCTTCCTTAAATCACACCTTTGAAACTATGCTTTGTGGTACACGAAGTACTTCAGGTTTCAGCAAAAGACTGTTTGGGGACGAGGGAGAAAATGTCCCTAATTAAATTTTTAGGATTCTTTATTTTATCTAAACAGAGATTAGCAGTCTGGAAGGAAGAAGAGGTAGAAACTTCAGGAGAAGCAATGGTTCTTGAATTCTGAAAAATGATATTAGTACAGCTTTAGTTAAACTTGTATAAAACTTTTAAGAATTATGCTGTATTTCACAAATGTGCCTTGGTACAGTTTCTGAACCAGGGGTTGTGGGGTTTTTTGGTTTCGGAATCCTACTTAGTGTTTGTGATGACTTGTTTGGATACAGATAAACTCATCTAAAATACTGCTCATGAAACTGTCATTTGTATTTCTACAACTACAAATGAAAGAAATTGCTACAACTACAGAAGCTACAAAAATTTTTCATCAAATTGAAATAGAATGAGATTGAGTTAGGTGATTAAGATGTCAGGTGACAGATGTCTGTGACCACAAGTCTGTTTTTCAGCTGACTGTCAAGTAACAAGAAAGCTGTTAGCACTCAGAAGCAACAGCTTAATCAGAGATGTGATTTCAGTTACAACATATCTCAAATAGAAAGTACCAATCTGTGTTTGATTTTTATCCCAAACTCAGTTGGATACTACACATTTCTTCTCAATACTGTTCTATTATTCCTTTACCTCCTGTCTTACTGTGGGTGTTGTGTTTACCTCTATTTTTCACATGTGTGTCTGTATAATCACTGTTGAGTCTTGCTAAATTACTTGCTAAATACCGTCTAACAAATTGCATGCAATACTCTAATCTCACTGTGAAAGGGCTCTGGTGAAGCTAGACTCAGTATAAAGAAGGTAGAAAAAGAGTCCTCTCCATTATTAGAGAAAGAGTCTATTATTTCTCCCCAGGCCTCCTCAGGGTAAAAGATGGTCTTTTTCTTCTCTGTCCCCAGCTGCACCCAAGGATGTCAAAGGCACATGAAAAGCTCTAGCAGATATATACTGTGATTTTTGGCACACGCTTTCTTGTCCTGGTTAATCAGTATTGTAGGGAGGGTTTGAGTTTTGAGGGCTTGGAGCTGGGGCAGGAGGTTGGCAGGGTAGTGGTTTTTACTGGTTTCTAACCTATATGGGTGAAGCTGATGCAGAAGAAACCCCCTATAGCCTGGGTCTCAGCCCGGAAGAAATATTCCCCATGTAATGGGACTGACAAGCTATTTCTCTGCCAAGTTTTTCTGCCCTTCTTATGACATAAAAAAGGTATGATTTTTAGTGACCTTCAGCATGGCTGGTAGGTTAGACAAGAATCAGCTGAAAATCCTGAAACCAAATGGGCTGTTTATGCACTACAGCTGCAACCTTAGATCTAGGTCTCTATCTTAAAATCTTCCAAAAAAACAAAGTGAGAGAAAGGGCTCATGCTGACAGATAAAATCCAAGCAAGCCCAACAGAACACAGGAATCATGGTCTTCATAGCCATCTTCAGGCTTACAGTACATAAGAGTTCATTGATGCCATTTGATATCTGACTCAACAAATGTGCTAATTGCTTTTGGAATACCTGTGCCTAATTAACTATTCAGGGTTAAAAAAATTTGCAGATTCCACATTTAATGACATCAAATCATGACTTGTGTGTGCACCTTATCTGCACAGCAATGTTTTTGTATGACATTTCCATTTACCTCCATCAAACTATATGAGAATTTCATGTACCAATAAACCACACCTCTCTGGTTCATATCTCAGTGCTCCAAAATTAGCTCTAAATTGCAAAAATATGTGCTTTATTTTTAGAAAATATGATTTTTATCATGTAATCAAGTTTAACATTAATTTAAGATGAAGGATTGCTAGGCTAATTCTGTTTCTTCATGAGCTATATCAGAAATAGTACACTTCTCAAACAGAAAAAAACATATTTCCCTTTTACTATAACAAATTGTAGTCCTCTATAATCTACAATAAAAAAAATGGAACTGTTACATAGGCACGATGTGGAAGAACTTTCAATTACTCAAATACAGATGATTAACAACATCTTGAAAGCAGGAGAAAACCCTCAGGTTTTCAATTAAATGTTAAATTAAACTAATGTTATTGGTTTTCCCCTTAATTAAATTTCTTACTAATAAAAGTCTATGAAGAAATATGATCTTCTACTTAAAAGGTGCTCTGTGAAGTACTCAAAACCAAGAAATTTTCTACATTGAGTGACATATGAAATAAGTCAATGGAAAAGAGAAGCTTGTATTTGATCCAGTGTGGATCCCAGACAAGAATGAGTTATTTGAATATTAGTAGTTTATTTTCCCAAGATCAGAATATTCTTGTATTTCCAAATCTGTGACACACAAGATCTCATAATTGCCCTCTCTGCCAATTTTTTTAGTGACTGTGGGGAAATTCCACAGAAGAGGAGTCAAAGAAGAGGGCCAAACAAGAGTTTAAAAATTAAAAAAAAAAGGTTTAGTTAGCTAACTAAATATCTCCCTAACAATATAAAGATTACCTTTATGAGGATTAGACTGTGTCCTAGTTTCAGCTGGGATAGAGTTAACTGTCTTCCTATTAGCTGGTACGGTGCTATGTTTTGAGTTCAGTATGCAAGGAATGTTGATAACACTGATGTTTTCAGTTGTTGCTAGTAGTGTTTAGACTAATGTCAAGGATTTTTCAGCTTCTCATGCCCAGCCAGCAAGAAAGCTGGAGGGGCACAAGAAGGTGGCACAGGACACAGCCAGGGCACCTGACCCAAACTGGCCAAAGGGGTATTCCATACCATGGTCCGCAGGTGGTGAGCAATTGCACTGCGCATCATTTGTACATTCCAATCCTTTCATTATTGCTGTTGTCATTTTATTAGCGTTATCATTATCATTATTAGTTTCTTCTTTTCTGTTCTATTAAACTGTTCTTATCTCAACCCGCGGGTCTTGCTGCTTTTTCCCGATTTTCTCCCCCATCCCACTGCGTGGGGGGGGAAGTGAGTGAGCGGCTGTGTGGTGCTTAGTTGCTGGCTGGGGTTAAACCATGACAGACTGCTTAACCATTTGCAAAATGTTTTTATGGATACGTGTAAGATATTATTAAAGACAACCTCCTTGCAACTATGATACATACTTGTTTAGTGATCTGTATTTTGTGTTTGACCTTGACTTTATTCATTCAAGTCATGTCCAGTAAGAGCAAATTAATGTCCCTTTAACTCTGAAAGAAGGAAAAGGAAGGGGAAAAAAAAGTGAAAGCTTTTATGTGTGCCAAAGAAGGAATAAAAATTTCTCTCAGAATTAAATTCTGATACAACTCTTCTGTAATGCAACTTGAAACTCTCTAGACAGTCTAACAAGACTGGATTTTCCACAATAAATATTTTAAATATTTGATTCAGAAAAGATGTTGTCAAAATGTATTTCTTCATCAAAGACAAAGCAAATGAGAAAGAAAATGCAATAGTGCCATATTCTATAACCCAGTTGACGGGCCCTGTCCTGTCACAAGGTGGAGATCTGAATCTGCATTTACCGGTCACTACTGTCATTAGTATCAGGTTACAAATACATAATAAATTAAATATATCTAGATTTTTATGCAAAGATAAATATTTTGCTAATATTCTTTTTTTTTTTAAACAGTTATTTAACAAACAAAATGCTCCATGCAAAACAAAAAACTGAAGTTAAAAAAAAAAATAATCTTGAATTGTAGTATTCTGATTCTCTACTCAGTTCTGTGTTAAAATGAATTGACTCACTAAAAATTTCAAGAGAGGACACTGTACAGTTCACTTGAAATAGTGCATTGCATGAGCCAAGCTTTTTCTACTGATTAGTAAAGCATGCATATACTTTTCTACTTTTTAGTTCCTATGCTATCTTTACCTGCATATTACCTTAATAGGTACTATTACATTAAGCAGTATAGCTTATATTTTTCATATACAGCTCATTATTTTCTTCAAGATAATCTGTCTCCCTATCTCTAGTCAGTCAAACTTTGCCCATGTGAAATAAGTCCAATCACAATTAAAAGGCCAAACTGTTCAGATAGTTTTGCCTAGAGTCTGATGGTCACTAATGTATTCTGAAAGATTTTGTGCATTAATTAAAACAAGGCTTAAATTCTTTTCAAGTGTGACTTCATTAGCTGCATCAAAAATGAAATGAAACTGAATGCAAATGCTCACAAATGTATATCTGCATGTTTCCTAGGTGACCATGACAAAAGTATCCAGATAAATGCATAGAAGTGAAAGAACACTTTCCACTTTTTTTTTAACAAAGTCCTTGAAAATGTGTGAACATGTTAAAAGCAATTCATATGGAGTCTTTACTCCATTCTGAAACTTATTTCATCATATAATATCATTTGTTACTGCCTGAATTTCCATTAGCTACACAGCCATCTCAGACCATAGTATCTTCTGAAGTAAACCTAGTTCAGACTGACTGTGGTCACTGGTTTAACAAAGTGTTAACATGCTTATTTCACACTGCAACAAGATTCTCTCAATGAACTTGTATTTATGGTACCTGTCCTTGCAAGGGTTTAGAACATAATGAGAATGTTACTTTCCCATTGGGCAAAAGGAGCGTAAGTACACCAGACAGGGCATGTTCCAGATGGACTGAATTTTCCACTGGCCCTTATAAATTGTATTTTGTTTCTTACACAACAGTAATGCCTTGGATAGAACACTGGATGCAAAAGTCAGGTTGTTTTGTTGTTTTTCTGTTTGGGTTTTTTTTTTTCCAACTCCCAATATATCCAGACTATTTCTAGTCAGCTTTATGAGGGACAGAAGGATGTATTACAATTAGGAAGGTAAGAACAGCAGCTCTGTTTCTTTGATCTAACAGCCTGAGCAGGTAGTAGATACTGGAGGTACAATGAACAGGACAGCATAGTCAAATTTTCTCCCTTCCCACCATAACCTTTTTATGGAGAAATAACATTATTTAGGATGCACTGCACAATAAGGATTTAAAATGGCATACTTATTCATTTCAAAGCCCTCAAAAATGTCCCACAATGAATCTCCTTAGCCTGCTAAGCAGTACTTCTCCTTTGATAATTACTTATTTTTCTCTCAGTTATCCTTACTGATAATTTAACACACAATACATAATTATTGATTACAAAACCTTGAATAAATGGCTTATTTCATAAAACAAACAAAACACTTTCTTTTTTTGTTCTACTGAACTCCCCACCACCTGCCTTTCATTTTTTCCCGTATTAGTCTTATTTTCTAGATTATTTCCATTGTGACCACAGTGAACAGAAATAGGCTTCTGTGCAGGGTTTTATTATTATTATTATTTTCCTCTGAAGACTGATTTTATCATAGAAGCTGATTTTGCTTCCTTTCTTTTAAACAACTCAGGAAAAACAGATAAGAATAAAGATGTGAGAAAAGTCTGACAACACTCAGAAGTCAGGAAGGGGTGACCACCTACAGTGCAGAAGAGCTCTCATTACTAACACTACTACTTTCCTTAAAAGCCATCCTGTTTGACAGAAAATGACAAAAGTTGACTTTAAATATTACTGGATATGAACTACAGAAACTGATAGTATACATATAAAAATAAGCTAAGATTTACTTGTAAAATTCTGTAGTTTCTTTATTATAGATTCTACTATTGCCTGGTCAGAAAATTTTAAGGGCCAGACCTTGAATTACATCAGGACAATGTGATTTTAACCCACAAAACAGAATAACTGGTAACATAAGAACTTTTTTCCGCAAATTCTCATACAGTGTGGTGCCAATAGTGCTAACATTACCCTACTTGAAGCTTGATTCGCCACATATCCTTGTCAGCTACCTCCAAACTACTGGTAGTTTCAAATCTGCATTACAAAGTGATTTCCAAGAAGGTCCAGAACAAGAGATTAATATTGAAGAAAGTAATTTTTCTTTAACTTTTTCAGTTCTAATGTTAAGCAAACCATGGTCTGATAAGAAGACAAAGAGAAAGCATCTAACTATTCATGGCCTGTATGGTATTATTTTAGTAACTATAATCTGGAATATTTTCCCATTTTCAGAAATGATTTCTCAGAAAGGGTACTAGAAGAATTACAAAACTCTATGGATCTATCTACTTTTATTTTATTTGTGACAATTACAGTTTATGGTTAATGGGACAGACATATATTTCATGGCTTCCAGTCAGTGTTTGAAAAGCAGTTCCTAAAATTTTACATTTTTTTCTATGGCTTTTATATACATACATGAGAAATAATTTTCTAAAATAAGTTGTTATAAAAATGAAATGAAGAATGATCATCTTTAGGAACTTCTACAAGGTTCCAGTCATATGCATAACAAAAGATAGGATAGGTTGAATTTACCACAAGGATGAAAGTCAGAAGTTTAGACTGAACAGACACAAGAATAAAAGAGTTTATGTTTAATCACATAACAAAATATACATCAAGAGCAATAAAGCCTAAAGAACAGTCCAAAGGAAATATTCATATCACAAGTATGTTCAATAATATGAACTAGTTGGAACCACACAGATCTGTAAGAGGCACAAGAATATAGTATCTTTCTCTGTATACATATATTGCAGAAAAATTTGAATATCAAAGTAAATAGAGATTTAAGTTTAGTCTTTACTACTCCTTTACCCACTATGAGATGAAAATTTTTTTTTTTTTAAATACAGTTTTGCATTGCAGCAAAATCATACAAAGTCTTACAGTATACTTGAAAAAAAGACAGAAGGGTATATCATGCCATGCCATACTCATTTCACAACCACAAAGTGTTTGTCATCATACACGTCCTCACCCAAAAGTAAATAATAAGTTTCATATACATACCCCCCCCCCTTTTTTTATTCTATACAGTTATGAATATACAGCTTGGTGAAACACAGCTTTCAATAATGAGGTTTACATTTCACATGGTAAATTAGATTCAGGAGAAAAGGTCCTTCAGGACATTCAGGAAGAATTAGATGAGAGATTAGCTGTAAAAGCAAAATTGCCCCATGCCATTCCATATCAAGAAACAGTTCTCTCTAATGAATGTGACCCAAGACATAAGGTGTATAGAAATTCCAGCTCTGTGTTAAAGAAAGTCTACAGCAAACCAATACAGCAAAACAGCCGGGCAGACAGAAAAACCCTTCCAAGTTAACCTTATGTAAGTAGAGCAGGTATGTCTTATCTTTTCTTAAATATTTCCAACTGTATTGGAAAGCATAAAAGCAAATAAATGTTTTTATATTATCTTAACCTACTTCAGGTTAAGAATGATTTCAAGGCAATAAGGGAACAAAAAAGCATTTCTCAGTCCAAAATATAACAAATCTAGCCAAGCTCACTAAAACATTCTCTTGGGTATCCCATATCTCTATGGGATATGCATACCATAGAAACTCATATCACAGTTTGAACACAGTCTGGGCAGTAATAATGGAAGAAAAGTCCTTTCAGCAATCCATAGTAACAAGGATATTAGTGTAGCATTAAGTAAGATAGCTGTGGGCACACTTGGACTTTGAGCAGTGTTAAGAAGTTTGTCACAGGAGGCTACAGGAATAAAAGTATTGGAAGAAATAAACTTTTAAAAAAAATCTTTTTGGACAGTTGAATGATATGTTAACATTTATACAAGTAGGACATAAGCAGGTGATACAAGTCAGCATACTATTTCACAGGGATGTAACAAATGTCTGGAAGAATAAAGCAGAATTAGGAATCCTCTAACTGGCAGAAGTATTAGAAAAGGGACTGAAAGAACATCATTTCTGTAGCCTATGAAAACAAAGACTGAGAACAACCATTCAGGGAAACAGAAACCAGGGAAGAAAGGAAAGCTAAAGAGCACAGAAAAACAAGCATGGATGCAAAAATGACAAAACGAAAAAAATTAATAGGAGTCATTTTATCTCACAGACAGTCTCAAGTTGTATTAGATTTAAAAATCTTTAACAATCATTAAAAGAACTGATGCACAAGACCACCAACAGAAGATATTTCAGTTAGATGATGCCTCACAAATGTAGTAGCATGCACACAAATTCCAGGGGCCCAACATACTACTACTCCTTCACAGAAAGCTCTCCTACTCAAGGCAATTATAAGGAGTGAATGAAATTAAGAAGAAACGGCTTGCAAAACTAGTTCCTCCCTTCCTCGGGTAATAAAATCTATTGCCCCTGAAATCATTTCACTTAATTCTCACTTGCTAACACATCCCACAAAACCATTTTGCTGAGTGAGATTTATTAAATCTCTCAGCCTGGGATTAAATTTTACTGTTTTATGAACTGTTAAATTGCATTGTATGCTTATTAAAGCTGGTGGTTTCTTACTTCTTGACACATTCTCCACTCCACCCTGGGGTACAATTAAGCAAACAGTAGAGGGGGGTTTTTTTCACCCCCAAAAATGCATTCCAATGGGGAAAAAGATAGGAGCATCAGCAAGCTATAAACAATGTTTATCTAACTTTTTTAAAAATCAAAGAACTTGTTAGCATAAATGCTTTTTTCCAAAATATGGTAGTATTTCAGCTAAATAATCATCATATTAGGCACAGCTGCTTAGATTATTTTTTAATGTTTAGCTGCCTAGTGAATTTTGAATAGGGTATTTGTTTACCAAGATGCGTATGTGATTTTAAGTAGAGACAAAACAGATGCAAATTATTTTCCTCATCATCAAAAGACTTGTTTTAACATCAGAACAAAGCAAATTATTTCTTACATTATTGAAAAAGGCCTTAAAGTTAACAAACAATTATTATTTTTTTTAATACATAAAAAGTAGAACTGGCCAGGTAATTATTTTGGAAAAAGTGTAATTTTGTCTTACACAGAAAGAAAAAAGAAAAGAAAGATTTTCCTCTTTTGCCTCAATGCCTCATAGTTTGATCTCCAGTTCTCAGAGAAATGGCAAAGTGGAACATGAAACAATTACAAATTTTGAGGAAATGTCAAGAGAGCAAAAGAATAGGAAAAGCACTCTAAAGGATAGTGATGCTGTTGCCACATTTCTTGCCATTACATTGTCATTACATAGGAAAAAATATGCATTTGTTTACTGATAGAATAAAAACATATTTCCTGGTATAAAAGTTTGAAGTAGTAGAACTTTTTTCTTCTCACAAAACAATCTCAGATAATCATGTAATTTGATAGAATATTTATGGTGCTAAAAACCTCAAAGTATCTGAAAATTAGTCAGGCGGGTAGCCACTTATTGCAGCTTGATTTGAACTTACTGGAGGTGAAATTTTCAGACAACTTGAAATTTTGCCAGCAATTAACACAGGAGAAGTAGTTAGCAAGTAGCTTTAACACAGGTTTTTCTGAAGTAACAGCAGCAGTATTTCTCTTATCTGCTTGACCTTTGATTCAGGATCTTAATTTCATTTTAACAAATAAAATGCTAAAGATTTAGAATACACTATGAAGTGCATAGGAAAATGTTGAATTATGTTTTCTGACAAGGACACCTTGTCATTATTGTGGAGAAAAAGCTTAAATCTTAAGTATGAGGAAAAATTTCAGTTAAGGGAATAAGTAGAAACAGTCTGAGAATATCTAGAAATGCATCTTTTGCTTCAATATTTAAATTGGATTGGATGACAGTCTGGTTTCAAAGCCAGCCTCTCTACCCAAGGTTTGCTATTCTGATGTAAGGTTAAGCTGTGATTGATTTTGTAAATTTTCTGATCAAATTCCCATTCTCACTTATTTTTAAATTAACCATTTATTGGACAGGTTATCTGACACTGTACAACTGTTCAGGGTGGTTTACTTCTTTCCAATCATAAAAACAGGAAGAAGCTCCCAGTATAAATCACTCAGCCTATACAGTCATCAACATTTACCTAGAATAAACACTGATAACTGTATGAAAAAAATAAAGGCCAAAAAAAATAGTTCTATAATGATATTTTTTAGAAATTTATTTTCTCCCATTTTCTACTTTCTGGCTAACAAGACCACATAAAGTGTGATTTCATACAACCCTGTAATGTCCCATCATGTCATGAACTCTACTAATCCAAGAAGCAAATGACTTTCAGTGTACTGCCTGCACTAGCAAATGCCATCTGACTGCATAAGCGCTTGCAGAACTGTGCTTATAATACACAGTTAGGAATGAGGTGTTAAGATGTTATGTTTCTATATAACCTTAAAAACAAAAGTAAAATTTCTAGGTGAAAGTTATTCTGAAATACTTTCTCAACCTTTCTTTTGAACTTTAGAAATTATGGTACGTGCTATAATATTTTTTGCAATAAAACACCGCAAGGCGCTCTTTTATATACCTTAAGGACAGATAGCAAAAACCTAATTACCAGGAACAATGAATGGGTCATTATTTGGTCTTTGGTAGTCTATTTCCTTTCATCTGTTCTCCTGCTCAAAATTGATATAATTGTGATCACTGGAACTCCATCAACCACATCCATAATAAAGAGCTGCCACTACTATTATATTAGCTCAGTATTCAAGACTTAACACACCACAGGAAAAGTCCCTCCGCATTAGCAATTCACAAGTAATTACAGAAAGATCCTACTCAGCATACACACTGAACACCTTTGCACTCATGTGCAGCAATAAAGTACACTTGAGAACACAAACGAGAGGCATAAAGTTAGAATAGTCCAGAGATTAAACGCAAATCTGATGAAAAATTGAGGGGAAAAAAAGCATTCTAAAGAATGAATCTCTACATAGTCTATTTTTGTATCCTGTATAAGTTTCACAATGAGGATTTCAGAGTTTTCACACCTTCAAATTTTAAATAAAATGACAAAAATAAATGTTTATTGACAACTTTGAAAGGCAGAGACAAAACAGTTCTGAGTCTTCATAATAAATTGCTTTCTCCTGCTTTCACCAAGCTCCATTTACATTTCTTTCCCCTTAGAAAGAACTAATGACACGGATTTTAATATCTTCAGCAAAAAACATGATTACATGTGCAGCCTTGCAAGGTTCATGTTTGCAAGAGAAAACAAATTGTCAAGCAGTGTAAAACATAACTAGCCCATAAAAGACTATATTTTTGTTTCAAAACAGAATTCTGCTTTATGTCAGTCGTCTATAATTCCTTTATTAAATTATGTCCTATGGCTCTGTTCTAAATAGGGAAATTTTTTGCTTTTGGATTAACACATCCTTAAAATCAATAATACCCAAAGGAAAAGAGACCACTGGCCTGTGATTTAGAAAAACAATCTTTTGTTTAGATTTAGAAAGTAGATATTTTATGGGGTTTGGTTTGCTTTTTTAGTTTCGGAAGCATACCCATTTTTAGATTCTTCATTGGTTTCTGTCATTTTTGTATAATCTTTTATCAACTTATATGTTATATGAAGTTCATAGCCTAGACAGATTACAGAAAAGCAAAGTGACCTTGTAACATTACATTTTCTTTTCTTTGCAATTGTGCCTCCAACAACTGCATTTCACTGTATAATTGCTTTTTGTTTCAATAAAGTTCTCCATTAATTAGCATTTGCTTTCAGAATAAACTTTTTATGTTATGATGGTAGTTCTAAGAATTGGATTCTCATAAATTGTTGACTCCAGCTTCACCATCAGAGCAGGCACAGTATTAAATACATTCAGATATATTTGCATTAGACATATTTTGTTTTGATTAAAATCTGCTTACACTAAGTCAATTTATTCAATGATTGAAAAGCTGTGTTCTGATTTGTGACACTACTTTTCCAGGTTATCTTCTAAAAATGCCCTCATAAAACCAATCATCTTAGACTGCCTATTATTCTAATATATTAGTCCACAAAAATTCATCTAATTTAAGTACAGCTTCAAATTGTGATGTTTCAGAAAAAGCTAAATAACTTTTAACGGGAACCTCAATGGCTAATGCTGAGAGGTACCTTGATACTGAAAGCTTAACTGAAGTTTTAGCTACTTTGAAATCCTTAAATAGCAAAGCACAGAAAACTTCAAAGTATAAACAAAATAAGGATAGACAAAAGTAAGGATAAAGAAAAATTATATGGGTGGTTTTTATGTATATGAAATTTTCAAAACCTAGAAGTTGCTTGTAGTAATTCAGTGCTAGAAGAAATACAGGCTTACTAATAAAAACAACTCAAAATAATTTTGCCATCATGTTAGACGTAGATGCTGTTTTGGTGAATATAAGAACCAACCACAATCTTCATAATAATCACATTTTTTTTTATGTATATATGAACCTTGGTATGTCCAATAAAATTTGCAGCAATATACAAAATCCAAATTCACCTAGTGACCCTTTCTGGGAATTTTGGAACTATCTCTAAATATAGTTGACTTTCAAAGGACATTTATACCATAAAGCCAACTGATAGTATATAATTATCACAATTACTAAACCAAAAATAGGAATTGAAAACTGAACATACTTCCAGCTTTTTCAATACTCCATCAGGACTCCATCCGTCAGGATAACAGTCAAATTTCTGCACTAAATCTAAACCTACATTTTAAAATAAAAATGGGTCCAAGTTGAGGCAGAAGTTTTAATAATTTTTTTGCATATTTCTGACTAATCTGATGAGGGTTTATTTTTCCTGACGTGTACAAATACCTCTTAACTATGCTTTAGCAAAATGTAAAAATATAAATTTCATAATATTCATCTTATTTTTAGAGATGTTAATACCTTATATTTCAGAAGGTTCTCCATATCTGAAATTGCAGACTGCACAGGGAAGAAACAAGGGAGGAGAGGAAGAAAACAGAGAAAATATACAAGTACATTGTGCTTTAACCTCAGTACCACAAGAATTTCTAGTTTTCTCATTCATACTCACAAACAGCTCTACGAGCCAAATGGCCTTTGACAGATAAACTAGAAGGAAATATAAATAGGTACAAAAGTGATAAGCCTCATCAAATATTCCAGGTCTTTAGACTTTAGAGAGTTCTAAGAGAGAACAGCAAGAAGATCATTCATGTAATCCTTCTTCTACAAAGAGCATAAAAGTATAAGTATTCATCTTCACCTGTAAGAAAATTTCACAGAATTCTATTCCTTCTTACATCTTCAAAGAAAATATGATCTAAAATTAGTATTAATAAAGTGTACAAGTTTTCAGTTTGTAGCTATCACTCAGCTCATTTCTGTGCATTCTGATCCTGAAGTTGTTTCCAAGTTTAACTATCTCAGCACTACACAATGCACTATCCTTTAGAGGCATCCTCACTTGTACTAAGCCAGTCTCATATGCCCTCACTTGTCTAAATTAGCCCAAAGCACCATCAGATTGTACTGAAAAAACAGAATGTAGGTATAGCAGAATTCAAAGCAATGTCAGGTTTCTTTACAAGGCCACAGGCACACTACCTTAGTTTTTCATCTCTTGGCCTCTTCCAAAGACTGCCAAATAGTGTGATAAGAGGAGTTTTATCAAGAGACAACTTAAAATTTGAAAATTAAATCTAATTATTATCAAAAGATGGATTTTGATAAGAGTTTATGAAGATACTTTCATAATTTATGGCTCTATACTGTATGTTGATATTTTAAAGAAATTATTTTAATGAGGTATTAAGTCTAACTGGTGCTTTGGATAGTTACAGGGAAACAATTTGTTCTGTCTGTTATACACAGAAGACCATACAAACATTTCTATGGGAAAACACCTCCCTAAAAATAAAATGCACTCTACATGTTTTTGTAATACATGTAGACATATATTAAAAAAAAAAAAAAAAAGAAAAAGAAAAATCTTTACAAAATCAAAGTTTACTACATAGAAAATAATGGCTGTAAGGATGTAACCTTTACCTCTCTTGTGCACATGCAAGTTTTAATTTATACAACCACAGAATGTATTTTCTACAGGATCCCATAGATACACATATGAAGTCCAGTACAGCTAGGGCAGATCAAGATCCTGCTCCGTAAGGATTACAAAAGTGTGTTTGTATCAGAAGCAGCAAAAAGCTTCAAACTTGTGGAGGCAACATAAAATTCATTGTTGCTTTCCACAAAATTCCAAGCTTCTACTTTAACATAGGGAATGCTTACACTTTTCTAGGGAAAGGTTGAAAAAAACCCAACCCCAAAACAACAACAAAAAAAAACCTTTAATGCTAGAAATGTAACATTTCTGCCCTACTTCTCTACCCAGAACTGGCTAATCTGATTTAGCTGAAATTTTCTCAAAATACTTACCGCAAGAGATACACCTGCTCAGAAAATATTCAGGTGTGTGGCTATAGTGTGACAAAACTCTAAAAACTTGAAAGAAGGCTATATTTGGGAGTATCTTTTATTAATAATATAAAGCAATACACCAGTCCTGTCTCTAAAACTAAGTGGAAGTAATTATTGATCAGGTATGGAAAAATTACAGTAAGAAAATATAGGCTTTGTATGCCCCCCAGGAATCGAACAAACTCAAAATATAGTGCTGCAAAATTAAAATCACAAAGGATCATATTTAACTTAGATGCCTAATGCTATGGTGTTAGTGAAACTGATTGTTTTGCAAAGAATCCTAAACAGAAGTAAATTCAATCAGGTTAACAATTTATCATCTTCTTTTCTTCTTCTATTATTTCCTAGACAAACTTTCACGGACAGTGGAATGATACACATTCATAGAAGGAAAATTTTTTCTCCTGAAGTAGTTAATCCATGATGTTAACTTCTGCCCTTAATAAAGAAATTTCTAGATATCACAGTGTGCAGGAAATGTCATGGTTGTTTAGGAAAACCTTTTCTGAGTGGTCATAAATGGTTTGAGGCAGCAGGCAGCATACAAACGAGGTCTACAAGACAGTAGTTTCTTCATTTTAACATGATTATCTATTTCATCTCATATTTTAACAAAACAGGGAAGGTCTGAGTAATCTAAAGCTCAAAAGGTAGATATTTCAATCTCTCAAGTTTCTTCACAGGTGATTTCTTTACAAATTCTTGTCTAATTTTTAATCGAAAATGGAACAAAAAATTATCCAGTTATAAAAGTCACAAGAAGTCTTTAAGTTCCAAAAAGGTACAACTATTTGCAGATTCATCAGAAAGAAAGAGATGGAAGAGAATTATTTCTGCAGAGAATTATTTCTGTGTGAGCCCTTTATCTTGAACGATCTGAGAAGAACCAGACTATCCATACAGTGTAGTAACTGAGGAATCTCACCTCACCACAAACAGACACAGGAACAGCTAAGTTTGACGCCAGAGCCATTAGCAGGACAAGACTGCCAAAGCGCAGGTAGGAAGCACTTGTTAAGCATTTCTCAAATCTCATAATTTCTTACTATATTTTGCAAAGAACTGCTCACTTTCTAGATGATGTGGAACTGTTTTCCTCTTCCAAGTGTGTTTCCATTAATAAGTTGATGTATAAGAGTCTGCTTTCATAAACATTTAGATAAATTAATGGGATTCAAAGGCAAATGCTTTCAACAGGCTTATTTTGATATTTTAAACCAGTATTAAGCCTGTATTATTTACTTCCCTTTCTGTCTATAGCATTTTCTATGTCTATTTTTGGTTTAGTCTGTCACCAAAACAAAACCAACACGTGTCCACTCATTTCCCTTTCATTAAGATTTTTTCACACAATAATTTTGTAAGGTTCCATTACTCTGAAATGTCTACCACAGATTTTATTTTCCATCAGCAGCAAGCTCTTGAAATGACTCTCCTGATTGTTCCCACATACTGGTGTTCTGATTCACGTCATGGAGCAGTCTCATAGTGCATGAACCAGGCTCTTTTAACATAAAATTCACTGAAAGATGTGATCTAGGGCTGTCCTTTATATGCTCCATCTGCTAATTGGCTTTGTCCAAAGGAACGGACTAGAGATAGTCTAAAGCAAAATAGCTGAAAATAGAATAGCGTAAAATACGAATAGTCAGGTTTTTTGCACCAACAGCTTTGCTTTATGGGGCTGCCCCCACTGGGCCGCACTTGAGAAAATCTGGTGCCATCTTTAAGGTTATTCTATTTCATTATTATTCTGAAAATATTAACCTTATCTTCACTTCATCTTTAATTCCAGGATGCAATTCCTGACCCTCTTTACTCAAAAAAAAAAAAAAAAAAAAAAAATCCACCTCTGACCTGAAACAAACAAACAAAAAATATTTCTGTCCTGAAACAATGGCAACTACTACTTTTAAAGTATGAGGAACTGAAAAATCGTAAATTAAGCATTTTCAACTATACAGATATGAAGAAGGGAGAAGCAGCATGTATATGCCATTTATTTATGGTAGATAATAGATTTTTATAGTGGTCAATAGAGGGTTGGGTTGAAAGCCATTTGTCAGACTGCACACACGCACAAAAACTGGAGATGGGAATGGTTGCCTTTGGCTCTAACTGTTAAAAAACAGTTATCAATCTTCATCTAAGTCTTCAAGGAGCTGCTCTTGGTGAGCAATCGATATTGCATTTGCCACAATAGCTCATTTAATTATTTTCATCCTAAATATCCTGTCAGCAGAGAGAAAGTCTTCCTGATTTTAATTAATTTTGAGATCATTGATTCTTTGCCTTTTCCTTTCCTGTGGTTACACATGCAGACACAAATGCACAGACACACACTTTTAGCCTGCAGGCTGTGTAAGATGTATGACAAGCCCTTGGTGAAAACCCTGCATATTACTGAAGTACACCTAGATGACATGCAGTTTTATTTTTAAATCTTTAACCATCAACTGCTGCAAATGAGCCCCTGGCACCTAAACATAGTTGGACAAAACAGTAAATTGAAAACCATGTTTACTGAATAGTTTTCAATTAAAGAGTCCTTAAGTCAATAGGCAGTAGGATATCACAGCCACAAACCTGCTATAAGTCACCAGAGAAACATAAAGACAGAAAATGGAAGGCAGAGAACCAGAAAATAGTAGTGGAAATAATTAACTTATATTACATTTTAAAAATAAATACAAATCTTGGATTGATGGACATCATTAACACCCAAAATGAAAATGTTTTAGGCCCTAGAGCGCTGTGTCACATTTCCTCTATGTTAAATACTAGAATGAAACAAGACACAATACAAATCTTTCCATAAGGAGACTTAAAACATTTGTAAAAGACAAGCTCTTAACAGAAGTGCAAGAGAAAAGGTTTAGTCTAGATACCCTAAGAGAATGATGCATCTTATACATGAGAAACCTTGCTTCCCATTCTGGGAGAAAATTGTTAACCCTGTTCATCCCTACAGTGTAAATTGGTGAGTTGACTGTTCTCAGGATCCCCAGCAAGAGCCTGGGAATCAGGAAATGGAACTCCAACAGACACAAATCCAGTTTTTCTCTTAGAATAACGTTTGTATCTAAAAAGGGATGACAATGAGGTAAAAAAAGATTACTTTGCACCAAAAGAAAAAATGGAATTGCTACTTTTTCTGTCTATACAGCTATGTGTATTAGGGATACTCATGCATAAGGAAAGTGGCCCTTTAAGAAAGAGGAAGTTTCCATTAAAAAACACTCAAGAAAAAATGTGAATAGCTGCAAATTGTATAACTGGTACTTCAAAGATCAGATGGATTAATTTCAACTATATGTATAACCTTGTAATCTGATTTATGCCACTCCCACCTTTTCAGGAAAAGAAGAGGGGGAAAAAAAAAACCAATCTGTAGTAAATAAATTGGCAAGTACACTAATGAAGACTGATTAAAATCTACATACATTCTAGAGTGGTTTAAAAACATCTTCAGTCATAGCTCCACTGCCAGAGATGACATTTTATTTGTAACTAATAATAAAGCAGCTATATATGATCATTCTCATTTAACGTGACATGCAGTAATCATGAAGTTACTTAGTTTTATAACAATAATGTAAATCCACTAGATGCCAGTGCGTCAGAAGCAAGGCAAAACCACACACTTCCTTTTAATGCCACTGTAAAAGGGATAGCATTTGCTGCATCAACAAATGTCAGAAAAGTTACAGTATTGCTGAGGAGAAATTACAGAAACATTAAAGCAATACAGAATATCTTTCATTAGCCTGTTTCTGGTTGCAGGGCAATCTTGAAAAGAGTGGCTGCCCTAGATAGAGCAGCCAGTTTTATACGTTTTCCATCAACATTCTTAGCTTAGACCTTGGACAGTATTCTATGTGCAGCATTTCATCACAAAATGCTTTTCTCCACTATCTTCCCCTGGAAATGGTAAAAATTGCCTCTAGAGTAAACCCAGTCATTACATTATCTAACCAAATGCAACTTAAATACATTTAGTTTAAAATTCAGAAGCAAGTGTAATCGCTTTTTCTTTACAAAGTAAACAAAATAAGCATTTAAAAGTATTTCAGTTTGTTAAAATCTGAACAAAATTATCAGCTCAGAATACTTATTAAATATCATCACTGGAGTCTCCTTGGATAAACTATACCTGCCTAACTAGCTATATATTAAAATTCTGAGAAAGCCATCTCTGCCACAATCCACTAAGCAGTGTATAGCATTAAAACAACAGAAAGAATTTAGAAAGTAGACTTTTGCTTGAAAAATAAAAGGTGGGAAAAATAAACCCAGGAAGCAGTTCTGTACTTCAGAGACAAATACAGTTTCTCTCGCAGATGTTCCTCAGGGAAATAAACAGCAGCAGCAAGGCCAAGTCAAGAAAGCTCTCTGAGACACAAAGCAAGACTGTAAAGTACTCTACCACATGCTCACATTCCTCTGGGAACTGTTATCTTGCTCAAACAAATCCAACTCACTAAAACTGACAGTTGTGCACTGCTCTTTTTTCTTAAAGGATTAACATTAGGCAAAAAATATGAAATGAAAGTACCTTTCAAGAGGCAAACTTAGAGACTATCTAATCAGTGCTGCTAAAGGAAGAAGTATATGCTGAGACTCCAGTCTATTTTTCTTGCATATGACTAGCAGAAGAGATCTGCTGAGACTGTTTTTTTCAAGCTGTTTTACATTCTTAGAAAGAAAAGAGAAAAAGAAAACTGAACCACCACATTATCCCTAGAGAGCAGTAAATATATGGAAAAACCTCTTAAAGACTGAACAGCTCTTAAGATACACATCTCTGAAGATTTCAGAGCTATTATTTGGATGTACATAATACACATATGGCTTTGTATATGAATGTTTTCCAAATGTACTGCCTTTTGTACTAGTGGTGAACTGTAGCTTTACAGACCTTAAAAAAAAACCCTAATTCATCACAAAAAAAGGAGTCTTGAAAAACATTTGAGATAGAATTAATTTACCTAACTTCAGCCATCCAAAAGCTACCAGGACAGCCATGAAATAAAAACAGTGATTCATCTGGTTATCCTGAGTTTAGAGGTAGTCTAGACATTTAGCTTATATTGCATACCCTATTTTGAGAGTAAGACTCTCTTGAAAAACTTCAAACACTTCAAACTTTAAAAACTAAGATCTGAATGAAAACCATATGCTGTAATTTTTGTGATACAAATTGAACTTTATTATATCATTATAATAAGCTCTAGTCCACACAAGTTAACTCCAAGGAAGCAAACGGTTTCATTGGATAATACTGTACTCATTTTATAAATTAGACAGGATGGTTCACAGCTGTGGTGATCCACAAATACGGATTTCTGCCTCTGCTAAGCAAATTGCTCTCAGGGTAAACTGCAGCAGATCCTTGCCGTGGTTTGAGCCCAGCCAGCAACAAAGCACCACAAGGCTGCTCACTCACTCCTCCCCACAGTGGGATGGGGAGGAGAAAATATAAAGAAAAGCTCATTGGTTGAAACAAGGACAGGGAGGGATCACTCACCACTTATGCCCACAGGCAAGATGGGCTCATCTTGAGGAAAAACAAAATCAATTTTATTTACTACTTTAATTTTCATCACACGTTGTCTCAGACGCTCCTTCCTCCTCAGGGGGAAGACTCCTTGCTCTTGCCCTGCTCCAGCGTGGGGTTCCTCCCTCCCACGGGAGACAGCCCTCCATAAACTTCTCCAGCATGGGTCCTTTCCACGGGCTGCAGTCCTTCAGGCACAGACTGCTCCAGCGCAGGCTTTCCCATGGAGTCCCGGCCATCTTGGGGGCCATCCCCCTGCTTCAGCGTGGGCTTGTCCTCTCACATTCCAATCCCCCTACTCACTGCAGGTTCCCCTTCTTAGATCTGTTCTTCCAGAGGTGCTACCACCGTCACTGATTGGGTTGGCCTGGGCCAGCAGCAGGTCCAACTTGGAGGCAGGGAAGCTTCTAGCAGCTTCTCACAGGAGCCCCTGCAGCCCCTTCCCTGCTACCAAAACCCCACCACACAAACCCAAGACAGTCTTCCACTTCTAAAAGGGTTGAAAATACCTGTTGCTTCTTTTAGAGGGCAATTTCAGATGTACAAACAAAAAACAACAGATCAAACAATACCCCAAAGACACTACTGTGAACAAGCAGCAGCTGAACACAGTACTAATTTTCTTAATCCCATCCACTCTTTACTGTGAGAGGTGGGAAAGGGAACAGATGTCCCATTTAGCATTTATCTAAAGTATTTGGATAATAAATAAAAAACTTTATGTTAACTGTAATAGACCAGGCAGAACAGAAACCACATTTGCGCTTATTACTGTAATTCAAGCAGTAGAAGCTAAACATTTTTTTGTCTCAAAAATTTTGTGCTTTCCTATTTACTTCAAGACTATGCAAAACAAAAAGGAGATGCATGACATATCTTAAGAAAAGTAGAAGCTAATTAGATTTCTAAAAATGAAGATGCAAAGCCCATTGAGACATCCTACCTTTGCTTATAATCATTTTCATTTTTAATAGGAGTTGGACAGAAGGTAGTATTTCACAGCCTCAGTGCATACATTGAGTGCCTCATCAGCTGTAAACTCACTCATATTCCTTGCGCCCACCCAAAGTATGATAGCAAGAAGCTTTTTCACATTTCACAAGTGTATTTTACTGTTCTGACCTCCCCTATTCTGGAGCCAGCAGTTCAGATTGCCCCTATACTGTCCTGTAATTCAAAGCACTGCACAGTATTCCATTGAGAAATTTTAGCAGTATTTGGAAATGAGCAGCTGTATAGAGGCTTGTTTTCTTCAACATCCTTTCACATGTTTACTTAAGTATAACCCCCTAGCCCTTATCTAGAAGGGACTTGCCACTAGGATCACACAGAAACCTAAATGTGACAGGTAACTGTCTCAGGAAATGGATACTGTACAGATTCACAGGTGCTAGAGATCTTTGGAACAACTGATTGAGTAAGATACACAAAGGTAAAGTGCAAGAGAAAAAACTTTTCTCAAGGCGGGTGGAGGGGGGGGCCAGGGGGAGCAGAGAATGAGAGTCTGTTATCTCTGTCTGCAGTGCAAATGTGCTTGTCTGTCCAAATATAAAAATTTGGCAGTTCATACCTTGCAATGGAAAAAAGGCCGGGGGGGGTGGGGTGGAATGGACACGACACCTCAACAACCCCCCCAGGTTTCATTTACTAACTGAAACACTACAAAAACAGTTAACCACTGAGGATTAAAAAAGTAGAGAGTCATATGTATAACATATAGAGAAGGAACGAACTCTATCAATAATGCAATTTAAATGCATTAGCTATGCTAAGCAAAAAGTGTGATATCAATGCACACTCACAAATGGACAATAAATAAGCTACAGCGGTCATGAAAAGAAGAAAAGACTCAAGGAGATTATCTTTCCTGTTTATATTGAAAACCTTTCTTACCGATAACGCTAAAAGAAATGAGAAAGGATCAGAAGGGTTAAGCTAATCTTACTACTTTACTAGTAGCTTCTCAGGGTGAGGTCAACAGAGATCCTTAAATACCTAAACTTGTTTTAGCTAAAGGTACAAATTAAGTGGCAGAATAAATGATTTTCAGATTAAGGAAAATTCAAACTGGATAAACTACACAAACATGCAATGCTTGTAGAACACAAATGCATACAATGTGGTTATATCTAGCTTATCAAGTTCACAGATGAATAACACAGATATCAAGCGCTGCAAAAAAGATAATAAATTAAGCCACTCAAGTTCTTCCAAAACAGATTACATAGGAGAAATTTTGTAAATCCAGATTACAAAGGAAAAAAGTTTGCACTTTTCTAATTAAATGCATAATCATAGATGCAGATCCGTGTTAGCAATGCTAAATGGCTTCTGCTTTAATGAGCCATTTGAAATGAAATGGTTGCCTGCAATTAGACATCTGCAGTCCAAGGACAGCAAGCCAACTATGTAGTCTGGCTGCCAGAATTACAGTCGCATTCCTCCGCAGGACAATGAGGAGAATGGATAATTGTAATTATAACATATACATCCCTTAGTGTTCTGTGGCTGAAAGAGTGTGAACAACAAGGGCTCTTAATACATTTAATTGCTGGCTGCTAATAAAGGGTTGTCAAAAAAGAGAACCATTTTTAAAGTGCCTTCCAATTTCATTAGACATCACAAACCAAGGTCACTAACTATCCACCTGAGGACTACTCTCCAAAGAAACTGCCTCTTAGACCCTGTAAATATCTAGTCACACAGGCTTGGTGTTCAGAAAGTTGCAAGCTGATATGAAAGCAAGTTGAAGAGATGGGAGACAACAGAGATGTTATTTTAGAGGGTTTAGCACATGCTATAACTTCTCTACTCACATTCACTATGTAAAATCTCTTTGCAAGCTTTTTCCACTAAAACTTGAACAAAGATCCCAAATACTCTTCAGATGTATTACTGTCTCTTTCCTTACACACTTAACCTATCTGAATATTTCATATATCAAAATGTTTCCATTCCCTCACAGGAATAAGAGAAAAAAGGAATTGAACTTTATCTATTCAAACTCCGTGCAGAAATCAGACAGAATGCTTCTCTCACCTGGCCAAATCATAAATAAAGCAAAATAGGATTTAATTATCTTCAGATTTTATCTTTCATTCAGTGATGTTCAACTTTGCAACTCACTGTGAGGATTCAAGAGTGAATACCTTATTATTTCGTCTGTTTGCTGTATATTCTGAATGTATACTGAAAATTCACTGTGATTTTACTATATTATAAGTTCTTCTGTAACAAGCAGCTGCCTCAGCTGCTCTTCTCTGTGAAATCTCACTGATTTTTTTTTAATAAAATTCATTAATGGTACTGACAAAATAAGTGAGACCATCACAAAGCAATAAATAAGAATTATTCCAAGCTTATACACAGGCTATCATCTTCAAGTTACTAGGTAAGATTTCTTTAATGTAACTGCTTTCCACCATTTTTATTTTTATCAGTTCCTAGATGAAGTTGAAACTGAGATTTTACACTTCTTGAATTGAATAGATTCAATTATCTAGACTTGCCATTGGATCCTCTTAAATACTTCTCTCAAGGTGAGCCAAGCAACTTGCTGAATTTCTAAAATTTTAGAAACCGTGGGAAAAGGTATTTATTCTAATACTCAGTATCATTACACTGAACCTTTAGGCACGTTGGCCTCCGAATGGAATCCGCATGCCTTATGCAACTCTGTATGCAATTCACAGAAACAGAGACATTTCAGAACACAGTTCATCTTACTAATTCAGCTACCCAGTAGCAACTGCTCCAGACAAAAAGAAATCCTACTCTTTTTTAAGACTTAAATATCTGAGGAAGTGTGGAACCTCCATAACACAGGCATCTAAAGCCTGGAAACCTCTCCTCCTCAGAAGGCCTCAGCCACTCATTTGTAGAGACAGACAACTCATTCCTTTTGACAATTTTGCCTCCATTTACCCAGGATATAGAGAAAACTCATGTCCTCTCTTGACTGGCAGATGTGAGGCCTGGTGGAATGTAACAAAGTAGGTAAAAAATTATTAGACGTCTACGTGTGTATGAAAAAATTAAGTTATTAGACTCTAGCCCCCTAAAACCATAAAACCAAAGTTCAGTTTCCAAGTGCTACCTGAGAACAGTTGAGATACAGTCATTCTACTCGTGTGAGAACAACTGTGTTCAATGTAGATGAACACGAATAAAAGCTAAAGCAACATAAGAGAAAAAGCATTTAGTATTAGAAGACTCTGGACAGAAATATTAACATTTCCCAGGTCTTGCAATTTTACGTTTTTCTTCCTTCAACTGAGGGAAGAAAATATGAGGAGGACATCCTACAGCTAAGCTAACTGGGCCTAAAAATGCCAAATGTAAAACACCGTGCTGGGCATAAAACACTAAAAATACTGAACATTTGCATAATTATATGTTCTCCTTAAACTTACTGTTAAAAAATGCCAGAATAGTTTCTGTATATTGACTATTACCTTCAGTGCTCTTACTAATTTTCACCAGTTAAAAATCTCGTCTTCACTTGAAGGTGCTTCAGTCATCACCATAAACCGCCTGTGATTCTCCTGCTGCCTACACAAGCAATTATGGATGTTTACACTCTATGCTGTCATACTTCATTCCTTATTTGTATGCTCATATGAACCTCATGTTTATTATCAAAACACAGCTCCAACCAATTCATGAGGACATGATGCAGCTAGTTCTTTTTAAAGCATAAAAAATAAAGCACCACTTAGGGAAGCTATCCCTTTTCATTGACTTTCATTAACTGCTAGAATATCACTGACATACTGCTACAAAGCAACCAACAGTGTATTTCACACAGTTGTTCTTCATTTCCTATTAAAAGTGCAGAGCAGCCAAGCAGAACTATATTTAATGAGGACTAGATGTCTTCTTTGGTCATTGTTTTCATAAGGGGTTATTCAGCACAACAGTTATTTCTTGAATCTGTCCATGGAGTAGAAAAGTGCTGTAATTAGTAAAGAAATTCTTTTCTTGTACTGGTTCAAAGTGAAATAGTTACTTCTGAGGAAAGCAGAATAAGAAAAACAATATCCTCAAAAATTAAAAGCTAAACAGATAGTGTGTGCTTGCTTTTTTTTTTTCCTCTATTTTTTTTTCCAGCATTCATTAGTCCTAATCAGAACAGGACACAGGAGAAATTAAAATTCCAATATCCAATTGCAGTTTTGTCTGTAAAAAGCTTTCTATTTTCCTAACATTAATTAAATATATTTTTCATATTTCAGATGGAAAAATATTACTCCAAAGATGTTTTTAACATTTTTATTTTTTTACTGAAGTTTTTAATAGAACAACCCCAGCAAAGACTGAAATATTCCTTTATATATCTGCCAGACACACAAGGTTTAACTCTACTCTTAACTGTGCTCAAATTATTGGATAAGCTTTCCTGATTATATACTAGCGGAATTTTTTATATTTACATTGTTGGACATAAAATCAGAATTTTTGCTGTTCTCTGAACACCATTTAGCATTTAAAATGTATTTACGTCTGTACTAGATAGCTATCTAAAAATGCATTGAAAAAGGTAAATCATTTAACCATAGAGAACTCTGGTTCAACAGAGAGGGTTGTAATATCCTTTGCTGAAACAAGGCAGACAATGTTTTAGACTAGATTCAAAGATATTCCATAGGAATGCATAAAATTAAACCTTTATCCTTTTGAAAAGGATACTGCCAGGTGCATAGCTTCAGCTGTTTATTTAATTTTTTAAAGCTCAAATCTATGAACAAAACTTACCAGTCTATTAAAAAAAAACCCACCCTCATTCTATGATTCTGTTAGGTATCCACTTTACATTAAGACATAATTATTCATAGTTTTGAACAACAGCTTTTTGCATTGTCTTAAGGGGGGTTGTGTCTATAGGGGATAGCTGACTTCTACTAGCAATTTCTAATTTAATGTTTATAATGAACTAAACAAATGAAAATTCCACATATGAATAATACATATTCTACACTAAAATCTATCTGTACGGTCATAAAAGCACCAGCCAATCACCCTTTTCTTCTTCTTGTTTCCCATCTCTCCCAGGTAAAATTATATTTGAATAATATTTTATTTATGGCTGTGGCAAAAATAACTTTAAAAAATCTTCTGAAAATTCCTAAATTAACTAGTGGTTCAGTTTCACAGCCTATAGCACAAATGAAAGACAATCACAGAGAGTTTCATAAATGTCTACAAAAAAAGTTCATTTAAAATTCAGGGGTTGTTGACATTGGCAGACTTGTGCCTAAACAACCAAGTAGATGTCTGCACCTTATACATAGCCATAAGCCACATTCTAGTATACAGTAACCAGAATTGTTATACAGAACTGATTTCAGAAAAAAAAATAATCTTAAAAACTAGAACATGCAGTTCTAGTTCTGTCAGGTCTCAATATTTTATTATCACACTCTGGAAATCCACCATTCTTTGTTTTCTCAAGTTATTCTGTAAAATATAAATTCTGGTTTTTAAAAGTATGTTCCTCAGAAATATAGGGTAAAACCTGAAAATATAGACACAACTTAATCTTACAAAAATGGACCCAAATTCTAATATATATTTAACATACAAATGAATTCCTACAAATAAATCATCATTGGGTTTCAAATTTTTGTTAAAGCACATTTTAAATCTTAAAATGTGCATGCTTCAAATTGCTGTTATTTCACCAATTTGCCAAGTTTTACTCCTCTCCTCTCTGGTTTCAGCCACTGCCAGGTTCTTTAGGACAGAGTAAATCATTAGTTTAGTGATCAAATGATTGTGAGGTTATACATATACACTGTTCCTCTCTGAACATAACAAATCTGATCCTGCAAAGGCAGGTTTCTTCAAATCATGGCATGCGGGAAGGCAGTCCAGTCCCATTCAAAGTCAGTTTCTGAAAACTCCAGTTTCAGATATATTTTTGAGACTGCAACTGTAGATCATGCCTGTGTAGTCATGTTTATACCACCTTTCTTGTGCTCTGTGATTCAATTTTATATTCATCAATCACATATTGAAGTGGGTTACAAGTTCACAGCAAGCAAGGGAGCTGGATGGCACATGTTATGAATATCAAAGAAAACAGTTTCATAACCAGTGAGGATTAAACACTAAATCAAGTAAATCAAGTAGAAAAACTCACTAATTAATTTTTGTATGTTTGGGTTCGGGTCGGGGGGGGGGGGGGGTATTTTCATTAATAAACAAAACCCAAATGTTAAAGTGAGGTGTGGCCCTTCTGACCATTAACTGCTATATGAAGTATCTATAATTAAGCAATAACCAGTAACAGAAGGTATAGAGTTTATTTCTATGCATAGCAATGGTATTTAACTTTTATTTCTAAATGTTCTGAAATTTTAAATACATGTCTCCAGTGATTAATAGCCTGTAAGAAAGTAATTATTCCTCAATACTTATATCATAAACAATTACAGCACTAATACTATCAGTTATAGCAAATTTGCCAAGGACTGAAACTATAGTCCGTATGTATGATAGTTATGCACACCATCTCTGAGTGGGTATTAGGATCATTTGCAAGACTGTGAGTGAACATATAAAGCTAGTGCTCAAGGTACTATTTATATTATTGTAACAAAGGAATGAAAGTAAAATCAGTCAAACAGCCAGGTTCACATCACTGGCAGCAAAAACAGTATATCCATCATATTACTTCAGTGCCAACTCATAATGGTCTAAGCAGAATATAAGAAATACAGCAATTTTCTATGTTATTTTTGGAATTGAGAAGCACGTTTAATGTATTGCCAGAAGTACAATGGTTCATAAAATCTAAAACTTGCTGTAGGGCAAAGAAAGTTCAGTTCATGCAAAATTCAAGTGTGAATATATATAGTGACAAATACACACTAGTCAATGCTTTTACCACTATAGGCAATTCTCTGTCTGAACTTCCACAAGAATTACGTAAACTCAATATAGTCATGAAACAGAATTTGCTTTCAGTATAATAAACATTTATAAATGATATGCTGTGTTTTCAGTTTCAGGATGGACAAGTTCATAGAGATCGTTTTCTGTTGATATTTTAATTACAGAAAGCATCTTCTTCCCCAAGATGATCAAAACACTTTCATATGCTTTTCCAAGTATTTTTAACACTGCATGCTTTTATTTTACCTAAAATATCCCCAGTGAGAAGAAAATAATTCCTCAGTGAGGATGTATTTTAATGCTTCATTTAAAAAAGTTTGTTCTCAGACTTCTTTGAGGTGAAATTGTTTGGGGCTTTATTCCTATTATTATTATTATTATTAATACCTAGATATGGATTTCCTGTGAGAATTTTTGCTCAGTCAGATGAAGGGAAGTCACTGAGGCATTAGAAACATATTTCAATGACTGGTGATCCTGGTGAAAACTCAGATCATCTTTGGTGATCTATTAAGATCCATAGGGATATTTAGTGTGGCAGTCAAAAAAATATTGCTAATAGGGCAACACAGTATAGGAAATGCCTACAACAGAATTCTGTCACTCCTAGCTGCCAATCCACCAGCAGAGAGTGTAAAGTTAACTCAGTCTGGTTTATTCCTTTATCTTCTCTTTATCTCATGAGAAACATCTGTGGTTTTTAACAATTCCCTTTTGTTTATAGAGAACAGGAATCTGACGAAAAGCCAAAGCAATTATTAGTAATGTTAAGCGTTTAAATCCAAAAAACATGGTGAAGTTCAACTCTCCAAGGAGGAATAGTATACATGCTATATCAGAGTTTTTATCTTTAATTCCTTTGCTTAACTGTATGAAGCTAGGTTCATGCAATGCAGTACTAAGTGAATACTTAGAACTTAAATCTACCAGTATCCTAGCCATTTTCTGAAATACCAGTGTGCAGAAAAGAGAAAAGATCATCTCAGTTTCATGAGCATCATCTTATTTAAAAAAAATAAATCAATAAACAATCATAATGCCTAAAAGCAATCAAATCAGTAATCCCAACAAAAGGAAGATACATTTTTCAAATAAAGCAGCTTAAATAGTAAATTCACTCTAATTAATTCTTTATTTGGGGATTTTTCATAAGTTTCATCAAGCCATTGTGAAAACACAACTTTCACTTCTGCATCCTGGATCCATACTAATGGGTATTTAATTGATACCCATTAGTGTTCCATGAATTCTTTATGGTCGTTTAAGTACAAATTATTTTACTTCTTTGCACATTGTTTATATTTATCAGATAGACATATAAATAGTTTATCTACCAATCAGGTATCCCTAAATTATTCCCATTTCGCCAAAGTAAAATCATTAGCTTTCACAACAACCAAAAGCTAAAACTGTGGTCACAAAACCAGCAGTAATGTAACTGAAGATGTACTTCCAGTAAGTCTATTGCCTACTGAATATTTTCCTTTGTGAAAACAGTTCACCTGTACTACTTTTACTGCTACAAGAACTCACTGAATCAACACTGTCAGAGAGCCAGATATTACTAGCTCAGCAGAGATGATACTGCTCAAAAACCTACTCCAAGTATTCAAATTGCATCTTTTAAAGTAGGTATAGCCTAAAACTACAATTAAATATTGGCATAAGAAACATATTCGAGAGAGGGGGTAGGAGAAAAATAATAGAGTTATTAAAGAAGACAACTATTTTAGTGAGTTTACAAACTCGAGATAGAGAAGCATCCCAAATTAAGCACTGAAAATCAAAAGGAACTTATGCAGATTATACTTTCTCTTATTCTATGATATAGTCCTATGTTTTGCAGTAAATTTTGCTCCAGTGAGAAATTCACAGTCAAAGAAGGAGCTGCGCACCTGCTACTTCTTGCTCTCATTGGTCCAGTTTACAGTTCTGCAGGCACCAGAAGGAAACGTAGCTGGCACACCCAGGTACCAGAACTGAAATTGTAGGGACCACAAAGAGGTACACATCTCGCATTTCTGAAAGTACTTTTTACTTTACAACCATTTCCACTGAGATGTTTACATAGGACACATAATATACATATATAACACAATTTTATTAGACTTTAGAATTTAGTGTACCTGTGAATGTTCACTTTTTAGAAAGGGGGTTTCTCACATCAGATTTTAAGGCAACTGAATGATTTAGATTGGACATAAGGAAGAAATTCTTTACGATGAGGGTGGTGAGACACTGGAAGAGGTTGCCCAGAGAAGTTCTGAATGCCCCATCATTGGAAGTGTTCAAGGTCAGGTTGTACGGTGCTTTGAGCAACCTGATCTAGTGAAAGTTGTCTCTGCCTATGGCAGCAGGGTTGGAATAGATGAGTTTAAAGGTCCCTTCCAACCCAAACCATTCTATGATCCTATAGATTTACAATTATTAAAGTCTCATGATTTACTTTTTTTGTTCCTCTAGATAGAAGCTCTCCCTTGCTACACATATTTCTGAAAACTACAGATTCTTAATCATAATTTTCCCTACACTGTAAATCAAGGAAAATCATTCTGATTTTACAATAAAATTTCAGTTAGCGATTCATGGGTAGGTTTTATAAAGAAATCAGGACAGCAAGTTTAGTGTGGTGTACTATGGATAGGGATAATCTACTCCAGTCACTCTGGACAACATCTACTTTTCTGTATTGTTTGATATATGCAGATTATTTATGTCTTTCCCTCCAAGCATCTTTTACGGAATGATAGAATGGAAAATTTTGGCAGAATAGCAGTTCCAGGAAAAGTAGGGCTTTTGCTATTGTGGTTGAGAGAAAAACAGGAAAGCTATTTGTCAATATCAGCAGAAGACTGAGGAGGATAGTTAGCACTACAAAGAAAAACCTCTTAATCAGAATTTTTTTTTTTTTCCATGTTTGGAAATATATCTGCTCATAGTACACTATAAACACTAATAATTTTTACCAGGTGTCAGAAGCAACATTAATGCATTTATCCTTCTAAAAGCTTAATAATTAATCACCAAAAAAAAATATTATTAAGACTTTTGTAGCAGAACCATATATTAGAACCATCCAGGAAATATTAAATGTTTAGACACACAAAGGGGTACCAGAAGATACTGAAATTTGTACTGAAGACAGGCTGACATTTATGGATGGCAAAACTGAATAAATCAACTTCATGTATTATGCAATATTTATTCAGGCACACTAGTGAAAATCCAACTAAAATCAGAACTACACCTGAACTGAAAAACATAATACTTTAATGAATAAAACCTTTTTCTAACAACAAAGAAGTACCTTCCCAAATCATACCAAAACAGCTGGAGCTTGATTACGAAATGAAAATAAAGACCATAGCCATCATGGTGGACACTAGGTGGCTCTAGGAAGAAAGTCAATGTACTATTAAATAGGAAATCATCTGTTTTCAGATTTTACTTCACCACTATTACATTCCTCCAGTGAGCCATTATCTGGTAGAGGGGGCCTTAATTTTCTGGCAGAAAATTTCCATGCATTTAGTGTAGCTATTCATATAATAATGTTCAATCACCCCCTCATAAGAAATTCCAACTAAAATGTATGCTTTCCCAGCATGGTACCTCCATTAGCACATCCAACTGCTCAGTGAACTCAAAAGACTTAATGTTATTCCATTACTGGCTGTTGAAGGCCTCATTATCTAATCTTGGCCTACTCGATAGCACCTACTTACTTACTCAGAAATTTTTTTTTCTCTCCTAGTTTGTCTTCCCACAGGGCACTACTCCACTGGAATAAGTCATAAATAGATATACATAAATAATGTTATCTTACTAGTTAGAGACCTCTAGGTCAAATGAATTGTTGGACTAGTACTGAAGTGTATTTGTTGTTTCTTTTTTTTAAAACAATCCTCAGATTCTTTCTGTTGTCCAGATAATGAGGAGAAGACATATTTAAAGAATAGGATCACAATAAATTGGCCTGTGGAGATTTGGCTTACTAGCTTCTGCAGTGCAGCCTCTGGCTAATCTGAAAATACTATGGAACCTCATAAATATTTTTAGTACTTTACACAATTAGGATCTTATCAAAAGAAAAGACCTGGAGCTTTGTCTACTTTTCTGACACACAGAACTGCTATATCTATTTAAATAATTTAAAACTCGTTCCTCCCTCTCTCTGTCTCTGGCAAGAACTAAACTGTGTGGGTTTACAGAGTGCAACATGAGAAGAGATAATTTCATCGGGTCTCTACAAAATATGCATAGGTTGGTTTGGACAGATAAGGAGTGAGAGTCTTCACTAAACGTCATTAGGAAGAAAGTAGTGTAGAGTGCTATAGTTTCTGATATGGTTATTAACTTTGCTACCTAAGTCCTATCCAACCAGATTAACTGTTAAGAAGTTCCTTCAGGTGGTACAATCAGCAAGAGTCCACAACAATTAAAACAGAACACACTGCTGGAAAAATTGAGATGGTACTGACAACAGACATTCTGGCACCAGCCTTGAAAGCAACAAAATTCTTCTGTTTTAGGGAAACACAAAACAAGCAATCCTATTTACTTATAACTTTTGCTGAACTGTTAGTGCATTTTTAGTTAGTTTATCAAAATATGTCATCACTTTGGTGTGTATGTAGTCACTGATTCAAGATAAAGCACCAATGTAATATAGTCTGCATTAAAGAACACATATCTCCTTAGAGCTACAGGCAAGGCAGATTAGAACTGTAAAGACATCATCAAAAGTCAAAGAACAAAAAAATAAAACCTCTCTGTGTGTGTGTCTGTATGTGCAAAACCCGCATACATCAGAGAGGAACCATTTCATCTAAATTCAGCCATTTAAAATTGGACAGCCAATCATCTAAGCTCTCTATAGACACCTCTTCAGTAATACAGTCTAAGCAGCTCTTTTAGGACAAATTTCTGTTTTCTTCCTCTGCTAAGTGCAAAGGAAATATAGACAATTACTAGACAACTGAATTTTACACAGATTAAGTTAGGAGAGGTTAATTCCACACATACTGTTAGGGCATCTTCTTCATTAGGAGGTATGTATGTACAGTTCACTCTGAAGCACAGGCAAAGGATATTAAACTTGTTCTCTGGGCAGTTTATCTGCAAACAGAAACAAATGAAGCCTAAGACATGGCCACCACCATGAAAGAGTATGTCTGAATATGCCAATCCACTGCTGGATGATTTAGCAGACCACTAGCCATTCCTGGAAAGGCTACATGGTTTGCCACCAAGATTTCTGGCAAGGTTGCCTGTTCAACAGGTGCATAGAAAGGAGACAGGCAGATTAACCAATATGCGTATGATTGTACAGCATAGACAAGATCAATTCATGATTCTCTTTGCATTAAAACACAGCAAACCAGCCAAGCTCTGAACAGAACATGGAATTATTAGGTTTCTCATTGTTTCTTTTTATGGTGTGCTCATCAGTTTAAATATTGGACCCTTTTAAATTCTCAACACCTTTAAAGTTTACTTGTTTGGGACATAATTATGTCTGTGTGTCTGGATAGCTGTAATGATCAGCAACTTTGACTATTGCACAAAAATCATCGATATGTCTTATAAACATCCAGCAAAAGCACATTCTAGTGTCTCCCAGGAGAGATGCAACTATCACTATCTCACTACTTTTACTGAATGAATTCACTAAGCATTTTGATATTAACATTAGTCTAATAATATCATGACTGATATATTCTAACACATTTTCTGTGGTTGCAAAAGCTTAAAAAATTCTATTGAGACCACAGTATATTTCATGAAGTTTTGTTGTAATTTGAAAAATTCACATGCCTGTTAGGATTAAAATACAAGCAAAACAGGAAGTGATGCAGGTGCTTCTCCTAAAACAGAAGGGTAACTTCCAGAAGAAAAGGAAGAACTGGTATTCTGGTTTACCAACTATATGATGTCCATGTGATTAAGCTACAATTCTTCTTCATGAATATGAGTACGGCTTTCAATTTCATGGCTCTAACTGCTGATCTCAGGGAAACTCTCCAAAAGCAGCAAATAGTGCTCTACAGAGCTGCTGGAGATGAATCTCTCAAAGGACAGCCACGAGTAGTTGTTGTGTATAAATTAAAGATCATAAGATAATCCAAGTTGAAGAGACCTCAAGACTTCCCTAGTCCAAGCCCTTGCCCAAAGCAATGTCACTTTTGAGGTCAGACCATGTTGCTCAGAACTTTATCAGGTCTTGAAAACCTGCAAGGATAGAGTCTACACAACCTCTCTGTGCAATCTGTTCCCCTGCTTTACTTTCCTTATGGTGAAAAAGTTTTTCCTTATATCCATTCCAAACCTCTCCTTCAGTTTTTGCTCTTATGCTCATGCCAGGCACTGCCAGGAATAGCTTGGCTCTGCCTTCTTGATAACCTCCTTGCAGGTGTTGGGGGGTTGCTGTTAGGTCCTCACGAGGCCTTCTTTTCCCCAGGCTAGTTCCCTTAGCCTCTCTTCATAGTGGAAGTGCTCCCATCCCTCAGCCCTGACAATCCTGGTGGCCCTCCACTGAACTTGCTCCAGTTTATCAAGGTCCTTCTTATACAAACAAGTTACTGTATATGTTCTGTTCATGATTCCAAATGTGTCATTTGAAAAGCTTCAATGTTCTGTTTGAGTCCTGAAGTATTTTGTTGAATCCTCTATTATCTCGAGGAAAAAGGAATTGCATTCTTTATTGGTTTTATGTGCTACTACTTCCAACCACATAAGTCAAAGAAAACACAGCTGAGAGAAGGGGAGGGGGATGGGACCACAGACCTAAATATCACTCTAATCCATTTTTAAGAGGGTAAAGTCACATTAAGGAAGCCTAACTGACCACATCATTCCATGATGTGTAAATGGACTGCTCCCAGTGATGCTTTTATCATACACACACAAAAAAATTTTTAAAAATGCTTATATTAAAAAAAAAAAACAGTAACTTTTTACACTATTACAAAGCCTTAAATGAAAACATTTTCAACTTTTTCCATATATCTTATATTGAACTGCTCTTGGCTGAATCTTAATCACCTACCTGTAATAATACACACTGCTTCAAAAATTCAGTACTGCATTTCAAAATTATCACAACTTATGGAATACAAAAAAACCAATGCTTTAACAGTTCTGGAAAGTTGATTACATCTCTGCAAATGAAGAGATAGGAACACATCTTCTCAGGGAACAGCTCACTTATTAGGAGCAAATCATTAGTAAATCTTGTGTTAGATCTGGTGGGCTAGTTGCTGCTAATTTATATTCACAGAAAAGCACTTCAGTATTTTTCTGTAACAACTAACATACCTAGTGTTCAGATAGTAAAGATTCTCTCCTGATAGTGCTTTACCCTCCCACTGCTCTACTGATGGACTTTCTCCCTTGATCTTACTTGTAATTCAATACAAGTCCCTGACACTCTGATTCTAACCAACAGCACTAAATGAACTTCATATAGATCATCTAAACATTTTGATTCCCAAGACTATTCTGACCAAAAATAAAAGGAACATATGCCAGTATCCACAAGATAAAGAAAAGCAAACACTAATATATATAAAAATTGGAAAATGTGCTTGTAGTTTTTATTTCTGGAATCCCCTCTCTTGTCTGATCTTTCATTCATCAATACATTTTTCCTCAAGCATCATCCTTATGAGTCTCTTGATTCACAGCTTTTTCAAAGGAGAGTGATCTTTGCCTCAGAGAACTGCTAGCAATGATGCAAAAGCTAACAAAACTCACTGATTTTCTATGGGTTTTTTCCCTGAATTTTATTATATCCAAGCTAAACTTCAGCATATATACACTTTATTATAGTGTTTCACTTTATTCATCTTTCATTTGTATATTTCCAAGTAAAATCCATATGGTGGTTTTTTTAGGAATGAACCCTAAATGATAATCTGATCTCATCTAATTCAGAGTAATTTCAATAAAATCGACAGGTACCTTTATTTTTAACTTAATACACCTGATTTAGTTAAATGAACACACACACACTTTATCTGGGTGCAGAAAAGAACATAACCCGCACTTTTTTCTGTGTCTTTCTCTAGACAAATTGTAGTCACTAAATCCACTACGTCATTCAGTATTCCACATCCATGTCTAAAAGACAGAATCAGCATTGGCTTCTTTCTACATTAGTAGATTTAAAAACATGTCCTTATAAATGCTAATAAAATATTTGTTCATAACCAAAGTAAACCGGAGCTTTATGTTGAGTCTTGCAAAACTACATATAAAGCTCTTATGTTGCAATTTATTAAAAACCCAATAAAAGTTTGCTTTATATGACACAGCTGTGCTTGAGACCTTATGACTTACTTTTCATTTTAAGAGAACTTCTTTCAAGATCTTCACATTTAAACCCTTTTAAATTGTTTAAAAACAATTTCCTAACATTGCCGGTGTCTGTTTCTAATCAATGAGCTTTATCTAAGACAAGTATTTAGTCAATGTATAGGGCAAATGTGGAACAGTAAAGTCAAAGAAACCTAAGCATGTTCTATGCTAAAGGAAATACAGAGACAATACTCTCTGATGCAACTTGACAAATTTCAAAAAAAGGTATATTTATTTTTCTTTGTATATTTAGGTTTTTCATCTAGAATACTGTCTCAGGACTAAACCCAGCAAATGAAGACAGAGAACCCTACTCATATTAACATTAGTACAGGAATATTCAATTTTAAAGGAAAAGGTTTTGTTATTATTTTCCTTGTTAATTGCAAAACTGTGGCAAATCTAAGTATTTACTAATCAAAATCATTAAGCACATCTTTGCTTTGTACAAAGATATGAAGACCTAACTGTGCCAAAGAACAAAGAAGCCTTTCTAATTGCTCCCAGATGTTGCTATCAATCTTTCAATCCAAGACGGAAACATCTCTTTCCATAAATACAGATTGTAGTTTTTCAATTTGTGATCATGGAACAAACTTCAGGCTGAGGACCTTACACGCATGACGGTGCTCTTTGAACAGAAAATGGTATGTTAGTGTTTACATTTCCATATTCAACTAGAAGTTGAAAACAAATGTATCCAACTCTGTAGTAGATACTCCAATGTGCTTAATATTCTTTTTTTTTTAATTAAAAAAAAAAGGAAAATTTAAGAATGAAAAACATCTTCAGAGGCAGAAACAGAGCAGAAATATTCATAGGGAACACAGAAGTTGTGAAGATCACAGAGGTATGTTCCCCTGTATTGTGCTTCATAAAGGTATATTCTATTAATGGCAAAAAAAAAGCCAACATCAAACCAACCCTCAATAAGCTTAATGCTCAGAGAATAAAAAAAAAAATGTTACAGCACTTTCCTCTTCAAAGCATCATTACTAAATTGGTTTCTATGTAATTTTATATACATTGTGTTGGTACATGTATCAACAATAGACTTTAAAGTTATAAACATGCAAGTATGTTGCTGAGTTAATTCCCCCTGCCCCTATACACAACCATGAACCAACAGAACCTGGTCATCATCAGTGACTTCAATTACGTGGACATTTGTTGGGAAAACACCACAGTGACATGCAAGTCATCCATCAGGTTCCTGGAATGCATTGAGGACTGCTTCCTGCTACAGTTGCTGGACATGCCAACTAAGAACAGTGCATTGCTAGAATCACTGCTCACAAACTGAGAAGACTTGCTTGACAACGTAACTACCACTGGCACTCTCAGATACAGCAATCATAACATTGTGGAGTTTAAGCTCCTGCTGAGCTCAATGAAAACCAGTAGTAGGACAAAGACCTGGATTTTATAAGAGCCAACTTCAACATGCTCAGAGCCCAGCTGTGAGGAATTCCATGGGAAGCATCCATGGAGGGCAAAGGAGCTTGCATATTCTGGGAGTTATTCAAGAACAACCTCCTGGAAACACAAGAATAGTCCATCCCCTATAAAGTAAAAGGAAGGCAGCAGAACAAAAGACCACCCTGGCTTAACAATGAGGTTTTCTAACAGCAAAAAAGAAGCATACCAGCTATGTAAAGGCGGCCAAATACCCATCGAGGACAACAAGAACCTTGCTAGGGCATGCAGAGATGCAGTCAGGAGGGCTAAGGCTCAGCTAGAACTGAAATTGGCCAAAGACGTCAGGAACAAGAAAGGGTTCTTCAGATACACGACCAGTAAGCAGAAGCACAGGGAAGACATAGGCCCATTGCTAAACAGTCTGCTGATGACGCTAAACTGAGTAATAAGGGGGCATGTCAGAAGGGAAAGCCATCTTACAGAGAGACCTGGATGGACTAGCAAGAACTGTATGCAGTTTAACAAAGACAAGTACAAAGACAACATAACCAAAGAGCCCAGTATAGTCTAGGATCTGTGTGGCTAGGGAGCAGTCTTGCTGAAAGGGACTTGGGGGTCTTGGTGGACAACAAGCTGAACACGAGTCAGCTGTGGGCCGCTGCAGCAACAAAGGAAAATCGGATCCTAGGCTGCTTTCACAGCGGCATATTACTAGCAGAGATAAGAGATGTGATCATCTCACTCTCCTCAGTGCTTGTCAGGCCACAGCTGGAGTACTCTGTCCAGTTGCAGTCCCCCCAATTCAAAAAAAGACATAGACACACTGGAGAGAGTCCAAAGGAGCACCACAAAGATGATCAAAGGGCTGGAAAACCTGCCCTCTGAGGAAAGACTGAAGGAGCTAGGTCTTTTCTCTCTGGAGAAGAGAAGGCTCAGGGGGGACCTCATCACAGTGTTCCAGTACTTAAAGGGCAGCTACAAAGAGGACAGATGTTCCCTATTCGTGAGGAGCCACGTGAGGAAGACAAAGGGCAATGGGTATAAGGTACACTGGAAGAGGTTTCATCTTGATAAAGAAATTTTTTTACAGTGAGAACAATCCCTGGAACAACTTCCCCAGGGATATGGTGGAGTTCCCATCAGTGGAGGTTTTCAAGACACAATTAGACAGGGTGCGAGATAATCTCATCTTGATTCTCTTTCCACAAAAGGTTGGACAAGATGATCTTTCAAGGTCCCTTCCAACCTGGGCTGTTCTATGATTCTGTGAAATCCACCACTGGCCAAAAGATGTCTATAGGTATGTCAGTTTTCTCCAAGGAGTTCAGGACAGTCCAGTCAGGAAATTTTGTGGACATCACCTTTTAAATTAGTCCAGCAACTTCATGAAATAACTGGCCAGCAGTCCTCCAGCTGCTAGCTTGATGTTCCCTGGCTTCAATTCTAGATATACACTACTGCAAAACTACCTGCTCAGGAAGACCTCCTACTTCCATCTTTCATGTTAACATGAATCACACTATGTGAAACACCCTAGGGACTATGACAGAAATGATGAGCACTGTAACAAAAAAAGGGGTCGGGGTCGGGGGGGGGGGGTGTGGGGGTCAGTTTGAAGATGAATAAATTAAAAAAAAAAGTTTCTTTTCAGCAATCGTGCAGACAGGAATATTTCTTCAGATACAGAGTTATTCTTATTTGGATTCTAACTACAATCTTACTCAAACTTTTGAATTACACTGGAATAACTGTCCTGTATTTTAAGCAAATGGAAGGCTAAGAAATCCGAAATAGCCTAAAGCTAATATTGTTTATCTGTTACGTAAACAGCATTGAGAACAATCATATAATCAGGCATACACAATTTGCAAAGTGGTATTTTCTGAACTATGTCATTTATCGTGAAAAGACTGAAAAAAGATTGCCCCCTGTGCTCAGAATTACCTTGAAATTCTCTCTCACTCTTCACTCAAAATAAGAGAGTGAAGGAGGGTAACAAAGTAACTTACATAAAACCACTTCTTTAATATGAGCGACATTTGAAGAACAAATTATATACTTCACATTAAGTGCCAAAGTGGTCCAGCTGACTTCAACAGGACTACTGACAAGCTTTGCATTGCTTTTTCAGCAAGAAAACACACTGAACATTTTGTTAAACTGAGGCTTCAATCAACAGCTCAATAAACAGACTGAATAATACATCCATTGCTACATATGACAGAGAGAGTTAAAATGAGATTTTGTTTTTATAAACAATATTGCGAGAAATTACATGCACAGAATATCCTTTACAAAATAATACTGTCTCAGTAGCATTTCACCACTAGGCTTGAATAAATAATTCTATAGCATCAACATAAGGAATTTTTTTTAAGTTTAATATTTATTTCCAGGACATTACATAGCCTCTCATTATCTGAAATAGGATACAGCCTTATCTCTGCTATTAACGTACTATATATATACTCAGGCCTTCGGAAGTGGGAGCATGAAGAGTATAAAAACTGTAATATCTGAAATCTCTGTTTCACAGCATCATGATACTTAATTGTCTTTAGTGCATTCAGTATGTTATTTTTTCACCTATTTCCTATGCTGAATGTGGCTTAGGACAGCAGAGGCCTCAGGTTCACAAAGAAAATATATAATAATGAAAGCACGTTAATTTTGTTTCCAGCCTGACATAAAGGTATTCAGATGTAGATTCAGGTTGATGCTTGAATTTTCCTAGGCACTGTTTAACAGCTCTGTATGTGTGCTTGTGGCAACCGTATTCCCACTAGACTGTTTAAGTGGAAAATACATTCACTGCTACAATTCTAGTTAGAAGCTTAAAGTACCATTTGAAATATTCAAGGATATGCGAAACATCCACAGAATGTGGGCAGACATGATTTTGGACTTGTAGGAGACCTGTGGTCTTCTGGAGAGGCAGGTGGGAGGCCACGCACAATATCTTGTGGCATCTGGAAAGCACTAAAATTGAGTCCATGATGTTCTGGACAGGAAATACAGTTATCCCTTAGGAAAATGAATTTAAGCAATAACTATATATCTGATCTGGATGAAAGTGCCAGTGAAGTCTACACGTACTATATGAACTCATTTAAAATTAGAAATAGTGTGCTGCAACTTAAGGAGATAAGCAAAAGAAGATTTGTAGGGAGAAGTAATATCTTTTATTAGACAAATCTATATACATCTGGAGATGGAAAAAAAAATAATGGAAAAACATTCAAGCACATACCCCTTCAGGTCTTCAGCAGAGAGAATGGTATGCCCAGAAGCTTGTTTATTTCTACCAGCTATGTCAACTAGTCTAGTAATTAGTAAGCATTAATTAGTAAGAGAAAGAAATAACACAGTCTTGTTTCTCATAAATCAGAAGTATATAATGAAGACAGTTAGAGCTTACCAAACTACGCCCAAATTAACCACCTGAATATTCAAAGACGAATATTTAGATATGATGTTCACTCTTTTTCATTCCATTACAGTATGTAGCATTTAATACTCCATTGAAAAAAAAAAAAGAAAAAAAAAATCAACTCTTCTATTCATCTGCATTACCATATCTAAGCCTGGCATGCATGTAGCAAACTAAAGGTTAGCCAAATTACACACATATACTGATTTTCAAAGGACCAGAATTTTACTCAGAACATACTTTTAAACCTCACTGTTGAGTTGAGTACATAGCAGCCCTAACAAGCAGTGCCGCTGTGAAGTTGACGAGCACACAATAAGGGCCAAATTGATGGTCCCTTCTCTCCACAAATTGAATGACTTACATTGCTGCTAAACCTAGCATGGCTACACTGCCACCATTCCACATTCTACAATTGTAGCCATAATGATTGCTAGAGATGTTCATTCCTGCAAATAACTCTGCTGGTTAACAGCTTTAATTGATTATGCTGCTCCTAAAGACAATATTCTTTAACCATAACAGCAAAGAAACAGAATAAAAGTAATCTTGCTTTTGGATCACTTTTCCTGAAAAGTTACAATAAATACAGTGTATAAACTATTAAACTGAATTTCAGAATGCATATCCTAAGAAAACTACTATCTTTGACAGATTAAGTTATATACGGTTACAGTCCTCAGACTTTAAATTTCATACAGTGCATGTTTCCTGAGTAAAGGCACTCCTGTTTCAAAAAACAACCTATGCTTCAGCTAGTCTTCCAGACTGCATAGGAGCTTTTGCAGGTTACTCAAGCTCTGCCATTTCCCTACTTGCTGTTACACTGAGTTCCGTCTGTTACTTTGTAAAGATGTAGCAGGAGAGTTCTAACATGAAAGCATTATATAAATCCATGTTAATCTTACTATATTTATAAATACATGCATACCTCAAACCACATCTGGAAGAATTCAATGAAATCTTCCGTAGGAGAGAAGCTGCAATTTCTGCTAAATGCTATACAACACTTGGGCATATGTTTCCTTCAGGATAGGATTGCAAGTTTCTGATAGATCCTGTCTCCTAAAATACCAAGAAAGACTACATACAGGAGTCAAATATTTAATAATGCAATTAATTCTCAAAATAGCTGACATATCATTTCTAAAACATCTTACAGCATGAAATCCTGCATAGTCCCTAAACTCACGAAGTTAACTGTGCCTAGGGGAGATTCCTAGGTTGTAATGCAGTAATAAGTAATTGTTTAGTATTTCCTTTGAAGTACACATTTGCTGCCACACTGTTTTACTAAACACATCTCATCAGCAAATCCAGAAAATTCCTTTTGCTAAAGGGAAAATTATAAAGCTCTCTACATAACAAGCTATCCTCTTTGAAGCTCTAAATCAGAATCCGAGGCTGTATTTCTATTATGAGTATTCCTTTTTATTTTTATGGATCTTTTCACCCTCAGGAACCTTAACAGCACCTTTTTCTCATCAAATCCTTCTGTCCAGTCACAGTGCCTGCTAGCAGTTACTAAATTATTATTTAACTAGCTATCTCAAATATAACTGTTATTTCCACGTTGTTAGGTAGAGATACGAAATTGCAGTTTCACAAATATCCTTTTACTGTTAACAGAACTAAATGAGTAATTTGTAACAAGTTATTCAACAAATTGGAAGTCGTATCTTCTATAGGATAACTTCATTGCTAAATTAAAGAGATTACCATTTCAAATCAAGAACGTAAACAAGTATGAAATAATTTATTATTTTTAAAAAATCATAGCATACTCTAAGGAATTAGCAGGAAGTAAAGCAGTTGTAGATTCTGTTAACACCACTAGATAAGCACTGAAACTTCATTAAAGCACTAATTCAACAAGCTTAAAAATATTATACTTGCAATGAATGTATTCTTTTTTACCACCAAGTAACTATAAAAGTCTATTTGCCTAAAGGAAACCAAAACTAAAGTTTAGAACTTTCTGTTTCAGTGCAGAGTTTGTACCCAGTGCCATAACCTCGCTATCTATGTGTTTGTACAGTGATTGAAAACCCTGACATCTGGGGATTAATAGAGTAAGTCAAACTCCAGAAGTCTGCTGAAAGAAAACCCTGGATGACACCATAATTTTTTCCCTTCCTTTGTGAAGAAAGCAAAGGAGTGAACTTTGGAGAACACTGCACAAGAAACTAAGAAATTGAAGTACAGAACAAAATCAGATTAAAAAATAAACTGAACTAAATATACAAAATACTAGTATTGCTAGTAGAGGATATTTCCAGTTTTGCATCTGCCTGATTTCTTGAGTCAGTAATTAAGCGCTTAATTTCAACACTGGTTAAAATCTAATCTCTTCGTTTATCACTGCTGGTTTTTTTTTTTTTATTCACACATTTTTGTGGCTCATGCTGCTCACCTAAACCTTGATTAAAATGGATCAGAGACACCCAGATTCAAATTCTTGTGTTAAAAAAAAAAAAAAGTAGGTTATTGAACCTCAGAAATACATACTTGTCTTTCATAGCAATAGAAGACTGCCCTCTATTATTCATGTGCAATTATCTGACACTGGAGTTACTTATCTTTTTCATGAAAAACATCATTAAGCCTTGGTTATATCATGATAAAAAAAACTGAATCAATTTTTTTAATTCTAGATTTTTAAGTTTCAGATGGCTCTTAAGCTACAAGTGCCATGGTTTCAATGCCTGCCTTTACCCTTTTAATCTCTTCCAATCTTGTTTATAATGGAAAAAAAGTCTACTTTCTAACTGTATTAGCTTAACCAAATTAGTTTAACATGATTCAAAAAGTTTTACCAAAAGTCAGCCAAAGAGCTCTGATGATTATTCGGCTCTTTCACCTGATTACAGCTCGCCATTTAACATGGCCTTCAGGCATTGGTCTGATTCATTACAGAGTTTTAGGGTTTTTCAAACCAATTGATTTAATGCAACTGAAAATACACCATTGTTGTCCATCCATACTCACCCTTTGACCATCCTTTTCTTTAGCAATTCTTTATCTTACCATAGGATTCAACAAAATTTCTGAGAATATTAAACTGACATAACCACAACGCTAAGAAGGTGAACATTCAGATAAACTAGACTTCACAGGACATTCATAAGGTTTGAACACTGAGAAGTCACTTAGTGGAAGTTTTCTTACAATCAAGGGAAACAGAGAACAAACAAAGGATATAATATATAAATGTGACCCCCAAGTCTTTGGGTGTGCAAATATGGAGAGCTAATTAGGAGAAAATACCTACACATTTACAAATCCAACATTATTCTCTCTTCCATTTCCATTCTCAAATTCCTAACTAATTTTTTCAGCATTTTTACTGTATCCCTCAAAATGTCTAGTTTCAAAACTAATTTCCTAGCCAGCTCTGTGGAATGAATGCATTTGCATATTCTTTCTATTAAGGACAATATATCAAGGTATTAGCATTTTTCCTCATGATCTTTGCATCTCTTTTACAGTTATGTATTTAAAGAAAATATCCTTGGATCTATTCTTATCTGAGGAAGTCTATACACCAGCTTCTAAAAATTTCAAATCTTTATTCGTAAAATCTCATCATTCTTTTTTTGAATCAGATTAAAATCCCATACACAGAAATTAACTGTAAGCCTATACCAAGTATGAAAGAAATCTGCATTTTTGCCCTCAGTATTTAATATCACTCTAAATTTTTACCAAAAATAGTTTTCACTTACTGAGAAATACTATGTTTCATGGTGGAGAACACCTAAGCTTGAAAAGCATGCTACATCCAGAAAAGAAAGGAGAAATTTTAAAAGTATTTTAAAAAAATAAAGACAATTAAGAGTGGAAAGAGAAAGCACACAACTAAATAATGTTCCATTCTGCTAGGCAGCCTACAAAACATATCAGACCCAAAATATGCTTTTTCTGAGGAAAACGCTTTAATATTGACCTCTAGCTATAGCATTCATCAAGTACCACAGCGCTTTCCTGCACCTGCCATATACAGCTACTAAAGTGAACATTACAGAATAGAATTAACAGTAAGAATAGAGAAAAGTACACTCTTTTCTACATAAGATGAAAGCAGATAGCTAAATCGGATGATAGGGAAAAGCAATTAGAAAGGAAAACTTCACGTTAATGAAGCAGCAGAGCTTGTTAGGTCATCTTAATTACACACGCTAAGTTCTGACTTGAGGCACAGAAAACTGTGGAAGATTAATAGTTGTAGAGTAAAACAATTCTGAATTCATAACACTTTATTCATGCTCTCCTTTGCTTGGTCTGAATCATGGTTGTCATATATAAAGGTAGGAGTGCATTTATGCTCAGGGTTTTGTGGTTTTTTTCTCTTTCTCTGTGCTAGTTGTACAGACTCAAAAATAAGAAGTCAAGTATACCAAAGTAAAGTTTCTTGAAAATAGTATGTCACTGCTCTGTCTTCCAGATTATCTTTCCGTTAGTACAGTACAGATGACAGTACTGTTTGAATTTAACAAAAATATTCAGTCATCATAATTAAGTAGTCTTTCCATCTTGCAGGAAAATCCAAAATTCAATTTTTGGCTCCAAGCTAAATCAGGATAAACCCTTGCAAATCTAAACTTTTTTATGAAATAAAAGCTAAAGTTACATAAATGAAATGTTTTTATTTCATTCTGTTGGGGTTTTTTAACTTTCATTATAAATTCATTTTTCAAGAAGAAAATTTACTCTAGTTGAAAAATAGTGCAGTTTTTTTAACGTCAAGTCATTTTCTTCAAGTGGTTGCTAAGTAGCAATGGCTTTCAAATTTCAGAATTTAGTATAAAGTTAGTGAAAAATAACAGTAATGAATATATCATGTATCAGAGAATTGTTTAAAGATCCTCAATCTAGTGAGAAACTGTTGAGTAACACCGTAACACAACGCTCTATTTCGGACTAGTTTCAGTGTGTATTGCAACCTGCAATGTTAAAATACTTTCAAGGCAGATTGCCTCAACAGAACCACCCGTTTGCATACCTCAATCTATCATACATTTTGTATACAAAAAAACACATTCATTTTGGTGACATACAACTCCAAATATTTATCTCAGAGCAAACCTCAAAACTTTCAGTGATGCTATTCAACCTCTTTTGATTTGAATGCTGTTCATAAATTATAATTAACTAGTCTCTGGGACAGAAATGTGCATGGAAAAAATAACCTGCAGATATCTTTATTTTACTTTTATGCACCAGCTTCTATAACCCTGTAAAAGATGTCTAGGCAACTAAACATTCTAATAGAACAATTAAGCCATAGATAAACCACTGGTAATCCAGTCTGGCAGCTGACCAAACCAATAGCTGGTGCTTTTTACCTTCATGTTCAGTATATTTAAGCTTCTCATGGACGGAGCAAGTTCAAAAGCTAACAACCCACCCTGCCCACAGTCTAACTTTACAAATGTGCATTTTGAACTGCTAACAAGTGAAATTAGTGGTGAGAAACAGGGAAATGCATGAATGAACAGACATTTACCAGCTAGATTGTGACATATTAGAAACACCTTGGATTTTATTTAGAAACAGGTAAGAAGCCAAAGAAAAAAACCCACACTTTTATGTATTGCTTAATTAAGTCAGGAAGTGCAGGATAAAGTGAGAATTCATTACAAAGTTTATTCTAGTCTGAAAAAGCCCTAGCTTTGGATTTCACGTGAGCAAAGATTTTATTCATTATCTCATTGGGACTTTTTCACCCAACAGTAACAACAAGAGACAAGGAGACAAGAAGAATAAGATAGAGAAATGTTAAATACAGTTAGTTCTACTAGTAAGAAAGATGAAGTATTGCAACAGATTGGTCTTTGACTTTTCTTCTGGTATTTTCTAAAGGCATGGCTTATTACCTGTGACAGAATTATCCTTAACATATTCCTGTACTTTTATTACAAGAAACAACAGCCATGGCATGTGCCAGTTCCATGTGATCTTAAATTTTAAAAGCACTATATATTTCTTTCTATCTGTTTAGTAAGAGGATGGTGATATAAAAACATGATCAAAATAAATACAAGACTACTGAGAATACTCAGAAAAAAACACCTTTACAGTTTTAAGAAACAAATATTATCTTCTAAGTAACTTAGTAAGCTATATACCATGTGTGCACACGCATTTCTGCATGTGTGTGACAGACATAAAAAGATCTATATGTGTCACTATTCAAATATATTTGTATGGTTACTGATACATTCTGAGGATAAGCACCACTTTGATTATCCTCAGACCAATAAAGAAATATGAAAGAACCATCAAAAGTATAAATAAAACCTATTGGTATGTGAATCATGACAGAAAAACCTCTTCAATAGAAGCAGACCACTGAGACTTCCTCAGGACTTCTACGTATCATATTAAAAGTATATTCACAGTTTTACTTCAAAGTCACCAATTAATTTAGACTTTAGTAGAAATCATATCTATTTGATTCTTATAAACATTTGTACAAGCAAACCTTTTATCAAAGGAATTTTGTGTAAAGAAAACACGTATAGTCTGACACAACACAGCAAACGATTGCCAACACTTCCACAGATTTTCTGGGGTCACAGAAAGAACAAAGCCAATTGTGCTGTAGTTACTCTCCTAAATCATAGAATGGATTTAGTTTCTTTGTTATACAAATACATCAACCTTTATTAAATAATATAATTATTAAATATGGTAGCATTCATTAAATAGTTTAAATTTCTTTTTCCAAAGCCCATACAAAGAATCTTAAGACACCTGAAAAGGAGAGTGAAATGTGATGGAAAATTTGGTTTTTTGCCACTAATCTTCTCAGGTATGGTAAAGCATCACCCTTTCCAGAGCTGTCCTGAGGAGCAGCCTAGAAACAAAGGAAAAACTATCCTAACTGAAGTCAATAGGGTTCACACTTGGAAATTTGACTTGGAACATTCCAAAGAGACGAGATGAAATTTTATACCCATTTTTTATCACATTGGGTACAAAAGGTCAGATAATTATGAGGAAAATTACATACTAATTAGAGTGTTATACAAGCCTACAGAAAACGACTTGAAACAAGAATTGAGACTGGGAACTTTATGAATCATAAATAAGGAAATGCAATGTCAGAGTTAAATTGATAGTTCTTACTCTGTCATAATGACTAAGCTGATTTGTATATGGTGGAAAAGGCAGAGGAAGAAGAACATTACACAAACACCACCAGAGTTTATAAACTTTGCAATCCATAACTGCCTGGTTTTACACCATTGGAAACCAGTTAGTCTTCACTTAGGTCTCTAAACGCTCAGAGATACACAAACGTCACTTTTTTATTTGGCAAATTCTCAAGTTTCAGGTGTTTCAATACCTGATTAAACAGCATTTAGCTATGTGGCTCAAGCTGAATGCACTACCATTAAGCAGGCTTATTGCTAATATTTTTCTGAATAAGGTGTAGTCATTACCAACCAGTGAAAATAAAACAAATTCCAAGTTCAGCCCATATCAGTTAGAGTATTCCATAAGAGCAATTAATATCTGTGTAGAATCTTTAATTCCTGAGTGCATTTCTGAATTTAAATACACATGAAAAACAGTGAAGTGGAAGTCCAATTTTACAAACTTAGCATCTTTATTGATAACAAGTCAATAAAATGACTTATTTTATTCCATTTATCTTATTCTGAGCACAGGAAGAACTTTGTGCAACGATGTCATAACTTTTACACCTTCCAAACTGATATCCTGTTAATGTTTTTTCTGTATCTAAGGGCCAAATTATAAAAGCTCTGTAAGCACCTAACACTTGTAAAGATTATTAGGCCTTTAAATATCCTTTAAATTCTATCTGCATATGTCAGGTACCTAAAACCCAGGTAATCAAAGTGCATTTAGATGCTTAACATAAAGAATCCCCATAAAATATTCATCACAGTCTGTATGAATACTTGGTTCCACTCAGATTTACAGAGGCCTCTTATGGGTCCAAAAGAGAAATCAGTGTGTTTTTCATGCACTTCTTCATCATTTTCTATCCTGAGGCAAAGTAATAGTGTAAAGTACGGTCTTACACAGTCATATGCTAGCAATAATAGGTTTCTGCCTCACTTCAGAAGCTTTTCTGAGAATGGCACTTTCTTTACAGCACCACAAAATATGAAAAACATGCAACTGGCTGACAGAACTCTATTCCAATATTTATTATTCTATGATTTTATTGACCATGGCCCTTTGTTCTGATAAACTATTGCTACCAATCTTGGTAACTATCCAAAGGTTTGAGATCAATTATATCTTTGATCAATGTATATACAATGAGTGAGATGAACTGCTACAAATTTTAAATTGAAAAAGGTAAAAATCAAAGAATGAAAATACTAATGCAAACAAGGAAGCATGAAACAATGACTCACAATAATAAGCAGCAGCTATGTGCAAACCAGATGCATACTTCACACATTTCTAAAATTTTGGGGGGTTCATTTGCTTATTTGGAATTATGTAGAGAAATGAACAATGTAACTTTTAAAGTACTATATGATGGGATCTATGAAGTGCAGCACAATAGAACTAACAAATAAATTATATTTAAAATGTTTCCAATTATCACGTTCAAGACACTATATACAAGCAAATAGAAGAAAAGAAGTGTTTTTTCTCTAAAAAGGTTAATTTTCTAAAACCAAGACAAAAAGGAAATTAACTTTTTATGATATTGATTGTCAATTAGTACCTAGTGACTACAAAATCTTTAAACCTTATCAGCAGAAAAAAATTGTTCAAAAGATTAGCTATGTTACGTGGCTCAATTAACACAACCTAGATAACTGATAGATAACTAAGATACCAATCTTCAAGAAACAGAATTTGCTATTTTTCAAATAGAACATGAAAAGGCTTGTAAAGGAAAAAAAAAATAAAGAGCAGTGGAACTCTGTCAGCAAAGATGTTACAAATCGCTCCAGGCCAAAGTGGAAAATTAGATCTTTCAACAAATTTGAAAACTAAAGAGGTCCTAATGTAGGATATGTTTTAAAATAAATCCCTTAATCCCTTCCTGACATTATAACTTTAGATTTAATTCCAACTGATGAGCGGAAACTCACTGAAAACCTAGTAATGAAAGTTTATCTGCATGAATGTAATTGTGATTTTCATGAACTGAAGCCAGAGAATAGTGGCAATGGAAGGAAAAAAAAAAAACTAACCAACCAGACTAATTAGCTATGTGAAGGCATAGAAACTGGAAAAGGTAGTAAGAAGGTGTTATTTAAACTATTCATAAAATATAAATAAAAAGAATTATGTAGAAATGAAATAGTACACACTATTAATGAATGAATCTTAAATGAATAAGACACAAAACACAGAGAAAGAAACAACTGTGATTTAGCTTGATTTTTGTCAAGATTTGACAGGATCCCATACAATATTTTCACCAATAAAATAGTGAAATATGGACTAGATGAATTAGACTTACAGTATGGCATTATCATTTGGAAAAAAATACAGTATGTGTAATTTTGAAAGAAAGTTAATATGGCCATATATTCAGACTACAGAATATTAACACAAAGACCACAGTTACTCTCTGACTCATGTCTACAGTAATATTTGGTCTCATACCTCTAAACAATTTTAGTAACAGAAATAAAAAGTTATAAGGTTTTTTTAGCTTCACAAACATATACAAAAGAGGAACTAAACAGTGATATTCATACCGTCATAAATCCATCCAGCAAACCTGAATCAGGCTTAGGAGGTGCTTGCAATCGCTCCATAGACCACTTTTCAATGATAGATGACACCTGGGTATTTTCCGTGTTTAGAATTCTGAATCCAGTCATATTAACACCACTATACCGATAGGGTTCCACATCCAAGGCAAACAGGTCCTGAAAAAAAATGATCGTATAAATTCTTTAATACACTGCAATTCCTATTTCAATTGTTAAACCGTCTCCCCAGGCGAGAGTACTGAAATTTGCAGGAGTAACAGTGCTATATATGCTGGGAAGTATGCTCTGTTTATCTAGGGGCCTGTGTCTGTGAGCAAGCAACTCAGCTGACCCTATAGTGGGATTAATCTGTTTCACAGAGGAGCAACAGCTTCAACTGTCTTTTTTTTAAAAAAAGACTTTTAGGAAATGCTAAGTCCAGTTGCAGAACTGTATCCACTACTAGTTAGGCTTAAATACTAGAGTAAGCTTAAATATTATTATTAATTACTAAAAATATTATTATTAATCACTACTTGTTTAGCTTACCAGAACAGACTTCAAATCATAAAATAAACTGAACAAGAGTTTCCTTGCACCTTCACTCTCTATGAAACTTGAACATGTTGATCTTTAGATGATAAACGGGGGGGCGGGGGGAATGTACATGCCTTTAAATTTAACCAAAAGCATTTTTGACAGCTATCAATCATACCTCCAAACATGGACATATCTTTGACTAGGAATTTATCTTTGCAAGAACCTTTGCCAGTTAATGTATTTTCAATACATATGTATGTATGCGTGTGTGTATTTAGCCCCCCAACACACACAGAGGCAAATATAAATTAGTAAAAAGAAGAAAATCAAATTTTAGATCAAGCATGTAAACTCAAGGTTATCCCTTTGACAGAATCCTTAGAAACAGCATAGAACCAGTACCTAACTTCAGGAAACTCACGTCTAAGATCAAGTTTTGAACATGGGGAAAAAAAAACAAAAAACATCAGTTGATGAAGAAAACAGCCATGACTCACTAGGCCTAGCTATGTGCATTATAAACAAACTTTCATTTAGTTTACTTTGTTTCCTTTCAAATAAATTTTTAAGTGACAATCAAGGTTATACATAAGACATTTACTGTCCTATAACACAATCTTAGTTTCATTGAACATACAAATTCTCCACATAACTCATACTTAGTCGTTCATCTCATTTTTAATTGATTTTTGCTGGCACTTTAATATATCATAAATTTGCATGAAATGGTAGTGTTAGGTGTAACACTTGCCCGAATCCATTTTGTTTACTGGCTAGAGCTGAAGAAGATTAAATATTGTACTACGGAAAACCAGAATATAATTCATTGTTAACATCACTAAGCCCACAAAAATATCAACCAGTTATCAATCACTACCCATTTTTAATTATAGCTAGTAATTACGATACCATTTTCCATATATAATACCTAAGATATGCAGGTGTCAAAATGCTTTTAAGTTATTCATTTACAAATAACCTAGCTCATGTCCTCTTTCTAAAGAAAGAAAACATTTTATTGCAAAGGAAAGGTTGAACATAACTAGAACTACGTTACATCTTTCCCTTTAAAAATTAGCTTAGTTTTTACTGTGAAAGAAGTCAGAACCTCGGATGTAATTATTTAATCCAAACACATTCATGTTTACACTGGAATATAATAAATATACACAACAATATTATGCATATATTATAAATACACACAAGTCAGTGTATTAATGAGCTACTGCATTAGACCCTGAATCAATCAAGAGGAGAATACACGGAAGACTGCTGTAAACACTGTGACTGGAAAATTTATTTGACAGGACTTTCACCATGTCAGGTAAGAAGCAATTAACATACCAAAACAACTAAATTCTGATGCAAGTTCCAAAGCTACATTGCAAAATCAAAATCTATCATCCATTTTGTGCACACTAAATTATCCTTTGGTAGCTCCAAGTCAATGGAATACTTGTCTCTCCTAAAAAAAGCTAATGTTCTAATAAGGAAATAAGAATGACAAAAAAATCTTGATTTTTAAACATAGCTTTAAGAATAAACATTAAATGCCAATGGACAGTATACCGCTCAAAGAAGCAATATTCAGCAATAGCAAAATGAAAATTTAAAAAATAAAAAAATCCCTTGAAACGTCTAGAATCCATTTGGATAGACTACTTAGGGAAGTTCTATTGCATGCAATCCTAAATCCGTCATCAATAGAACAACTTACCCTTCTGAAATAAAACAGGTACTTGTGCAGGATGTTTTGCCGTTACAGTTCTAATGAACTTCATAAATTATTATGCTTTCTATTCAACAAGCTATTTCCATGCTAATACTTTCCATGAACTTCTGTTTTGTGATTCTGAGGTGAACTTCCTATCCTACCACAAAGGATTCATTTCCGTAAGGACTTAAACATGTATGTGACTTTAAACATAGGTCATTTCAAGCATGGTTTTACCAGGGCACATCTGTCTCATGCTTGAAATTACTTGTATTTTAAAGACGTTAATGAACTGCAAACTAAATAGGCAAATTTGAATACAATGGAAAACAGAGAAATGTGCACAACTGCAGTTTCTAATGTACTATTTTACCAACTTTTGAACTTTCTTGGTTAGGCTGTGGTGAGCACCAAAAAAGGTTTCCACATACATGATTGTTATGTTTTGTAAGAGTATTCATATTTTAAATGTTCATTTATTGCAAATGTTAAACCTGATGGTTCCAAGAATGATCAAATTCCTTCTTAGTTACTTTTACAATGGACACCAAAGAATATCGCATAATTTGTGTGCCTAAAAAGCTCACAAGGACTGTTAAATAAAATGTTGCTAATATTCACACCAAATTATTCAGGAATCATATGACAGCGAAGAATTACCCTGTAAAATGTTGGATTAAAAATATGGAATATATGAGTAAGTTTAAAATGGCATAATCTCCACATACAAATAGCTAAAAGAGAAAAAGGACAAAATTCATAATATAAATAATCAATTATGAATTATATACTTAACCATGCTTGAAAGTTAAAAACTGCAGTGCTACAGAGTCAGTTGCTTTTTCAGGTCTATCAGTTTCCAGGGCACACTGTTGAACAATAATTAAACCACCCTGATGAGTTTTCACTGAAAGTAAGAAAACTCAACAGAGAAAACCTCTTGTATTCACACCCCATTCCAGACAGACCTTTTTCACTTTGTCAAGTAATATAATTAAAGAAAGTAACATCTTTGTTAGATGTCATCACTATGTTTTTATAAGCCACTTACCAGTGTGGTAAAGATATAGTGATAGTATTCTGTCATCATTCCCATAGCTAAAGCCTTGAAAAAATAAACAAAAGATTAATGTTTCTGAGGTCACATAATACATTTTTATCACACTTACATGGCAAATGAAAAGCTGCAAAAGAACACTACTGGGATCAGACTATAGGGTTGGAATTACACTAAAATTAGGTCAAGCAAGTCATTTCCTAGCAGTTAGAGCAGATTACTGACTATTAAAGGAATTTATGAACCAGATCTTCTGATAGAAAGAATATTATTAGACTGTTTAGTGCAGTAAATGTGAAAGAGGCTTATAGTTTTACATACTAATGGATGCATTAAGTTGCCACACAAAATTTGAGTTGACAATATTTCCATTCATTGTTGAACTCCTCCCTTAAACAAAACAACCTAATAGGAAATATTTTTTCTGTTTTGATGAACAATACTATGCATTTAAAAGAAGGACCCAAGCTTATATTATGCATGTGTACGTTTTTCCAACCATGGAAGAAAATACTCTGAGTCAAGTTTTGAACACTGAGATACACACAACTTCAGTAAAAATGAAGAACAAATATTCATAGTATTACTCTATAAACTCAGATATCTATCAAGTACCTTCATCTGTCTTGCTAACTATGTAATACCAAATATGTTTTGATCAACTGTGCGTTTTAAAATGTTCACACTTTTCTCTTAACAGCATAAGAACAAATATTTGTAGATACAACTTTAAAACAATAAACTATGGACATCTCATCACTCTTGCACATTGAGGGCATTTTCACCTGAAAAGCACGTATCTTCATGCTTTGCACAGAAGTTTTCTGAGAGTAGTATGACTTATTCAATCATTTTAGTATCTACAGTGATTTTTATCTAATTTTAGCACTGTAAAAAAGCTACATAAGTAAGCAACATTTTCTTCCTTTCCAGGAATTATCAACGTAATTCTTTGCCAAGTAGCTACCAGATACACCTCGCTAAACACGCTGAAGGCAACAATTAGACAATTGTCACAATACCAGAATTTGTATACAAAAGAATTATCAGAGTTCTGAAGGCTATAGAAGCCTTTTTACTTGCGACATTGTCTGAAAAATGATGAAATGACTAGTCTATATGTTCTTTTCCAAAGAAAAGTTAAAAGCTAAAATGAATTCCAAATATCAGCTGCAGATCAGGTGTTATATTTTAGACAAGACTTTGACAAAAACTGCAACAACACTTTTCCAAAGGATGCCTACGCCTGTGTATTTAGAATTCCACAATAATATCTAGAACTACAGTATAGTGTGCCAATAGCAATTTAAATTCTCTTAAACACAGGAAATCCATTACCTCATGAGAAATATTACAACTTCATCAGAAACAGTACAACTACAAACATTGTTAGCTTTTTAAGAACTTTTTTTGTTGTTGTTTTTAAATAAACCCAAGGTATCTTCCTCTATATACCTAACACATTTGCAGTCACCCATATCTTAACTGCTTATAATCAGTTTTCTTCATAGTCCACAGAATCTCTACACAAGAACATCCTACACATGTTTCTGATTCTACTATGTGCCAGTGTTGTCTCTTTTCCATGTCTTCATTTTCTCACTTTCTCACTTCTCAAAAGACCTCACTCCTTTTTCCTCTTCAAAACATTATCATTTCTCTGCTCTCATTATTCCAGTGCTTCCCTAACCTTTTAAAATGTGTCTGCTTTCCCTGGTTGCCTGGTGATGTAGTTAACACTGAGATTTGCCTTAATTTAATTATGCTTGTCTGAATGATGGGATTTTTTTTTCCTTTTCATGATGTATTTTTGGCCAGAAAACAATCGTTGCCATTTCACTGGCCTCTCAAGGTACTTTGTTTTCTTTATTTCTAACTTGTTTTCTCTTCCACCAACTTCATTGTTAATCTTTCCAATCATCCTCCCAAGAAGAAACCCCTTGCCATGTCTCCCCAAGTTCATCTCTCCATTACCAGAAAAAATTACTTAATTAATAGTTCACAAATGAATATATATATTTTTTTTTATTTTTCAACAAACACTTGTAAACACCATATTTGAGAAATATCACTAAATAATAAACACAGACTTAACATCCTTTGTGTCAATTTTGACAGCATCAGCTCACATTCAGCTGCAGAACTATCAATTTTAGATGTACTTAAAGCATTCCAATACTGGAGCTGAATGGAAAGCTAAAAGTCTACAGAAACTGTAAAAAGATCTAAACACTCAAGAAAGAATTGTTCCTGTATCTTCCTTCTATACTCTTTAGGATGAATAAAGTAGTTTTATAAAACAGTTTACAATTTGATTTAAAGATTTTGAATGCTCACTCTTGGGTTCTGGG